>NW_026571190.1:37260737-37460454 GCF_026225935.1 Boleophthalmus pectinirostris | reverse complement strand
TTCCGAAGGTGTGTTTGTGCTGTTTTGCCCTCTGGCTTGGCTGCTAGCTCACTCCCAGTGATCTGAGCCAGGAGGCAGACCGCGCGTGGAATACCGATCACCTTGGCCAGAGCCGATCCTTTGAGCTCTCTCTGGCATCTTTCTCCCTTCTGCCAGCTTCCTCCTCGGCTGCCTCTTCTGAAGTTGACAACAAAGACATCCTCCGGGTCCTGCTTGATGTGAGACCCACTCTTGATCTTTTTTCCCTATGTTTTTGTACCGTATAGTTGCGCTACTTTCATATTCCTCTAGCACAATATTTACACACCAGAAGACAAAGAAACAGGGGTCTTTTCATGTAGGAGCCCCTGCCAACATGTTAATCACCCGTGGACCCGCGCTTGGTCAGGGCCGGCCCACAAGACGCGAGCATTAGCCAGACACGGATGCACTCCCGGCTTCCAGGTTCCTCAGATCAAGCCGGGATCTGAGGGTTTTTGTTTCTGTTTAACATTTGACGGGGAGGAAAAACATCATCGAGGATACAAAAATATGGAAGAGCGGTGAAATTTAGTTTGGAGATTATTCCTGTTGCTGATACAATGTGCAGGGATGGGACAAGATCTCGTGCCACAAGATTATCCAGTGCATTTTCTAAGCGTTTTCAAAATAAAACCAAAAATAAGAAAACAAAAAAACAGTTTTCTTCATTATTTGTCTCCAAAATCAAAATGAAACATTTTAGATTTTGTGTTTAAACTGAGATGTCGGACTAAACCAGGTCCGGGACCAGACCAGGACTGAGACTGGGATCAGACCAGGACTGAGACTGTGAACAGGACCAGGACTGAGACCGGGACTGAGACCAGGACCAGACCGAGACTGAGGCTGGGACCAGACCGTGATTGAGACCGGGACCAGACCGGAACCAGACCGGGACTGAGATCGGGACCGAGACAGGACCAAACAGGGACCAGACCGGGACTGGGACTGAGACTGGGAACAGACCGAACTGGGACGGACGGGATCAGACAGAACTGAGACAGGACTGAGACCAGGACAGGCCAGAACTAAGACCAGACTGAGGCCGGGACGAGACAGACAACGGAGAGGTGGGAACCAGACGGGACTGAGACCAGGACCAAACCGGGACCAGACCGGGACTGGGACTGAGACTGGGACCAGACCGAACTGGAGACTGGGACTGTGACTGGGACCAGACCAGGACTAGATCATGACTCAGACCGGGATCAGACCGGAACCAGGCCGGGCCTGAGATCGGGACAGAGACCGGGACCAAACCGGGACCAGACCGGGACTGGGACTGAGACTGGGACCAGACCAGGACTAGACCGTGAATGAGAGACCAGGGAACCAGACCCGAGAACCGGAGGACCCGGAACTGACTGAGATCCGGGACCGGAGACGGGACTGAATCGGGACAGAGACCAGGACCAAACCGGGACCAGACCGGGACAGGGACTGATACTGGGACCAGTGTCGTCGTGTCCTTAGGCAAGACACTTCACCCACATTGTCTAGTATGAAAGTGGTGTGAGCGTGAGTGATGGTGGTGGTCGGAGGGGCCGATGGCGCAGATTGGCCGCCTCGCTTCCGTCAGTCTGCCCCAGGGCGGCTGTGGCGCTATACAAATCCTATCAATCAATCAATCAGACCGAACTGGAGACTGGGACTGGGATCAGACCAGAACTGAGACCAGGATTGAGACCGGGAATAGGACCAGGACTGAGACCGGGACAGAGGCCGGGCCCAGACCAGGACCAAACCAGGACCAGACCGGGACTGGGACTGAGACCGAGACTGAGATCGAGACCAGACCAGGACTGAAAACGGTTTAGTCCTGTAAGAGAAAGAGAAAATAAAACAGAGAGAAAAGGATGAGACAGAAAAGGCGCAATTACAACAACAAACACTGAGATCCAGATTCATGAGTTTTATCACCGGACGTCTGTGTTTGGTGAAATATAGCAGGAATTTTTACTTGACAAATTACAGACATGGCAAATTTTTACACAATTATTACAATTCACCAAAGGTCCACAGGTTAAAACTAATCCTGTGTGAAAAGGGTTTAAGTCTCTGTATCCAAACAAGTGAAGTAACCACGTTGGGCCAATTGTTCTGAATTAAATAGTTGGGAATTAAAATATTCTCCTTCGAGTTTCCATGGAAATAAGAAGTATGAATGGAGATTTACATGGAAAACACGTTAAATCAACTTCATTTAAACCTGCTCAAAGTCTGGGGGTCGGGAAGAGTTCTGATTAACCAGGGGGCGCACAAATGTATTTACTTCTTTTACCGGAAAAAACCCCACACTTCAGCCCACTCCTGCTCGCAAATCCACAGAGCAGTGAATTTGCTCTTGAATACATGTACTGAGAATACATATTTAGAGTAATTTACACATTTGTAGAGTTTAGAGCACAGGTGTCAAACATAAGGCCCGGGGGCCAGATCCGGCCCTCCAAGACCTTTAACGTGGCCCTTGGGTGATTTTCTACTGAAATATTTTTATTATATTTTCTATTAAAATATTGGTAATTTTCTGCGTCACTTATCACAGCAGCGTCTCCAGCGTCTCTGTACGTGGCCCCTCCCACCAGAGCAGCACAAATGAAGACTTGCCTCTTTCCAAACGCTCTTAAAGGACGATCGTTTTGACTGTTGACCGTGACACCCTCATCAGAAAAATGTCCAACATGAGAAAGTGGAGCCGAGTGCAGGATTTTCCAAGAAAAATTGACTTATTCCTATTTACATACAAGTTCATGTTAAAACTTTGTGTTGAAATTGCATTTTTCTTAAAGTTTCAGGTTGTTCATAATATTATAATATTATAATAAGAAAGAGTTCATCAATTAAAAAATATTACTGTAATAGATTTGTGTTTCTCTGCACAAATATTTGAACTTATTGTTATTTTTGGGGTTTATATGACATGAGTTTTCTGATCCGGCCCCTTTGGGATCAGAGTAGGTTGGATACGACCCCGGGACCAAAATGAGTTTGACACCCCTGGTTTAGAGTTTTACACATTTTGAGTAATTTTATTCCAGTACAGTTACTTTTCATGTCGTGGTGTTCAGAATACAGATATTTTCCGAATATCAGAGAAAATCATTGTGTTGTTTGATCACGCGATTGAGATTTCAGACTGCACGATATTAGAGAGAAAAATAGAAAACACTGCTCTTGTGGTGCATTTATTTGTCAGTCTCCAGTGAGTGACACATAAATTCACAACAAACGGTCAAACAGACAAAAAGCTGTTTTCAATCCACTGTTGCATTTTGACGCTTTCATTTAAATGCGACTCCATGTAAAAGTGTTCTAAGTATGACATACTGTATGTGTTACGATGGATGTTCAGACATAGTATTTTTTTTATTTCATTTTGTTTATTAGAGTAACTGCCTTGATTTGAATATGCCAACTGAACACCTTTGTAGTAGTTTATATACAATAAACTCAAAATCCACTTGTTGAAATGGTAAATGTTCACATTTTTATATGCTTTTCCACATTCTAGGGCTTTACAACAAGAAACCACGTACACATTCATACACCAGGGACACAACGACAACATTCATCTATGGGAGCTGGAATCGCACCACCAACCTGTGGGTCAGTGGATCTGCTCAACCAGTGATGTTTTTTTTTTTAATGTCAAGAACTGCATACGACAACGCTCTTACCAGCTGAGCTACTGTCGCCTGGTATTGTGTAAGGAAACTATACAGTATATTCTACGTGCAAGGGCATTTTTTGTCATCCAGGTTTGACAATTCTAAAAAAAACACTGGATTTTTTCCCCCCCTTTGAACGTTTTGAAAAATGAATGTATTACTGTGTATTTGAATGTGGACTTTGTATGACCTTTAACGAGTCGGGCAGGGAGACAACTTAACACTGTCCCACTGAAAATGAAATGAAAAATACATATATAAATAAAATCCAGCTGGTCTACTACATTATTGTTTTGAGTGACATTAGTTTCATTTTGGGCCATGTATTAAAATGAATATTACAGTTGTAGATTTTGCTTATGCCTGATCACTGACTTATAATAAACCCTCATGAATGTACTGATGTTTGAAAACCTGCTCTGTATTGTTTGTTTGTTTTAATTATGTGTCTTAATTGTTGTTTGTATGTATGGTGTCCTTGAGTGCCCAGAAAGTCACCTTTAAATAAAATGCATTATTATTACTTGGGCTGTGTATCATTAAGAAGTTGCTGATACGATACTGTCAGAATAATTTTATTATCCCATATTTGCTAAATACTTGTGTGATATTCTAGGCCTATGAGTTAACCATTTATGTAACTACAATTCTTTGATTTATAATGTACCAATCAC
The DNA here is from genome assembly GCF_026225935.1 of Boleophthalmus pectinirostris. Lineage (NCBI taxonomy): Eukaryota > Metazoa > Chordata > Actinopteri > Gobiiformes > Gobiidae > Boleophthalmus > Boleophthalmus pectinirostris. The sequence goes on along the minus strand of NW_026571190.1, from coordinate 37,456,091 downwards.
TTGTATGAAATATGAATAACCTCTTTGTGTTTCGCTCTTGTGAACCTCGAGATGATTCCTCACATGAAGTCCAACTCCCACTGTCACACATGCAAGAGTTATGACCCAACCCAAAACATGCTCCAGGTCTCCATGACAGTTGATAGTCAAGGTCAGTTAAATACAATCAATCAATGAACCTGTCCAGGGACTACAGGGTGGAAATTAGCACGGATGCTACAACCTGATGTACAATGCATCTCTCCTGTTAAGGTAAAATGCAAAAATTGTGTTGCTGTCCCTGTCTGAAATAAATAAATAAAATAAATAAATGATGGTGTCTGTCCATACCTAAGGCACCTCCTGATTGTTAATCATGTTTATGTGTTTGGACTATGCATAGCTTCATCAGTTTCTTATTATGTCTTTGCTGTTTCCCCTTCCCCTTGAGATTATCATTCTGTAACTAGGGCCTCCTTAATGAAATAAAAAGAGGAGAAACGGCCTTGAGTCATCAGAACGTGTGGAGACTGTTGGTTTTGATGCCCACTCTCTGCCCGTTCTCCTCGCGAGTAAAACTGAATTAATCTCTTGTCTTTCTTCTTGTTTACAATGTTTAGGCAGACCTAACAGATACATACCTCGATACACAGGCCACGATACGACACATACGATACAACACAGAATATACGGCTCGTCGCTGATTGGCTGGTGCCCAGACTCACACTTACGGGTTTCTGCAAATCATCTAGTGTATTTTGATTCCTGACCTAGTCGCTGGAGAGAAATAAAATTGAGTAGAGGCACAAGATGGCGCCAGCCTGACTACCAATTTTTCTCTTGTAAGTAAGTATTTTTATTTATATAGAGATTTTCACAGACATTTGTCACTGACACTGTACAGATCATTATTCACTCACTCCATAACCAGTGGTGGTACATTACTATCAGTGTTGGGGAGTAACAGATTACATGTACCAGAGTTACGTAATCAGAGTACAAATTATGAGTAACTGTATTCAGTTACAGTTACTGTTTCAGTGAGTGGTAATTGGATTACAGTTACTTTGTTGAAATAAATGGATTACACAGAGGGATTTTCCTGTTTTCACATTTTTTTATTTTAATTTTTTTTTGGGATAATTCCACTCATTGCCGGACACTAAACCAGGACTAAACCAGGATTGAACCAGGACTGAACCCAGGTCTAAACTGGATCTAAACCAGGTCTAAACCAGGTCTAAAGCAGGTCTAAACCAGGACTAAAACAGGATTAAACAGGACTAAACCATGCTGCGTGGACGTGTCGCCTCGTCTTCTATCAATAATATTTTTAATTTGGTTAAGTAAAGTCTGGGCTTTTTATTGTCTTTTCAGAAACAAAACATCTTATGTGAAGATTTCAGAGTCTTTGTTTCTCTACAGAAAATCAAGTAATCCAAAGTATTCAGATTACGTTACTCACTTGAAGTCATTTAATGGATTACGTTACAAACTACATTTTGGGATATGTAATCTGTAATCTGTAGGGGAAAACATTTTAAAAATAATCTTCCCAACACTGGCTACTATTATAGCTACAGTGCTGACCACCAACATCACTCACACACACACACACACACACACACACACACACACACACACACACACACACACACACACACACACACCACTTTCATACTAGGCAACGAGGGTGAAGTGTCTTGCCTAAGGACACAACAACAGTTTTTGTGACTGCGGCACCTTTCACAGTTTCCCATCCAAGTCCTGACCAGGCCCGGCTTTGCTGAGCTTCTGAGATCTGACGGGATCAGGCTTTGACAAACCGGTGCGGCTCGTGCGACTGTTTTTGGGATCGGGCCGAGTTTTGGCTTAATCGTGTGTCGTGCTTCGTGTAGTTTAAATGAGTTAACGAGAACCGATTAATACCTCATGACCAGCTCTTGATTGGGTCGCAAGAAAATCAAATCTGATTGAAATCCAGTCGCCTTTCGTGAAGTGCAAGAACATAAACCGTGAGCTGTGAACTTTTAAACCCTGCGATTTGGTCGTAGAGTTTGAGCTGGGGCTGAGTGAAACGATCGAAAATATCAGACAGTGTACGTCCGGAGTTACAAAAAAAAAAACATGTGAAAATGTGGCTAATCCTATAAAATCAAAAAACAAGTTGAGAAAGTACAAAGACTACTGTACCCATCAATCACTGGCAGTCATCTGAACACAGAACATCGCACATTCTCTGGGATCGGTGTGCGCGCTGTCATTCAGGCCTTACACAACCTCCCGACTGCTCCTTCTCTGCTGCCGCTGCGCGCCCGCCCCCACCTCCAGCCCCCCCCCCCCCCCACCTCCAGCCCCCACCTCCGGCCCCCTGCCTCCGCCCCCTGCCTCCGCCACACAAATCTCTGAAGAGCTAATTAGCGTAGCAGCGCGGTCCAAGAACAGCCCACAGAGCCACAGACGGAGGCAGAGAGACGGAGCGAGGGTTTGTCGGTCAGGGTTTGACAGAGGGGTGACAGGTTCTGACAGGCACAATAAAGAAATCGAGAGTGAAAAGTGGAGTGACACGCTGGCAGCGCTAAGATGTCTGCTATAGGAGAGTGAAGAAGAGGAGGAGGAGGAGGAGTGGAAGAGGAAGGAGAGGAGAGGGTCCGGCTGATGTCACCGCCACCGCTCAGATAAACCCCGCTGTGTCGCTCTCGGATGATTGTAGCTCGTGTTTCAACTCATATTTTAGCTCCTACATGTGTTTTTTGTGCGCAGTGTTTTCAAATGAAGTGATTTCGATAAACGTTTAAGGACTAAAACTATATTATGTTTTATTTCTGGGGCTGGGTGTCATTAAGAAGTTGCCGATACGATACATACCTCGATACATAGGCCACGATACGATACAAATCTCGATACAGCACACTTTTGGTTCGATACGATATATTTTGGTATGGTTCAATAAAAAAATTTTTTTTAAAAAAAAAGGCAAAATTATAGCTGTGATACTAATCAAATTTAAACTAAACAATTTTTTATTTATTTTTTTCCATTTGAGAGACACATGATACAAATTAGCAGCTACGGTTGGACTATCTCAGTTTTTTTTTTTTTATTTATTTTTTTTATTAAGGACAACAAAATATAAAAATAAAATAAAAATACAACAATACATCAGCATTTAATAAATTACAAACAAAACACAAAAACATAAAGCAATACCCACAACAAATACAAAACAACAACAAATTATTATAATAATAATAATAATAATTATTATTATTATTATTATTATTAAAATTAATTAATTAATATTTTATTTATTGTTTTTATTTATGTATTTTTATTTATTTATTGTTATTGTTTTATTCATTTATTGTCATTTTATTTTTTAATACCGCTTTTATGTATTGATTTTATAGTAAATTTGGAAACTGTTTTGTTTATAAAATGTGCTTAAACAAATAAAGTTGGATTGGATTGGACTGGGGAAAAAAAAAGCTCCCATTTCCCCCCAACCACACACACCGACAAAATTTGGTTAAATAAAACAAAAGTAATGTGGTAGTGCAACGTAAACACTCCGCTAGGCCGCCTTACATTGACACATTACGGCCAATTCATAATTCAGATTCCTTTTCTCTCCCTTTCTTCTTTTTATTTCTTTTATTTTCCTCCTTGTTTTTAGTCTCTATACTTAAACTAATATTATTTTCACCATCATCATCATCATCAAAAAGTCTTTGTTAAACCACTTTTTGTGCAAAGTTCATATGAAACACAAACATTTTAATCATCAAAACAGTGAAAATGTCAAATGTGTCGCATAAACAAGTTCCCTTCGTCTAAACAAACAACAAAACTGTAGCTCTGTAACAAAATAATTACGTAAAACATACCAAAAAAAATACTCTTGGCGATATATCGATACATCAGCCCACGATATCGATACTGAATCATCACATTAAACCAGGAGTCTCCAACCTGTAGCTCTCCACCTCCTTACAAGCAGCTCGCCAAGAAACTTCTGAATTATTTGTATTATACTGAATAAGTCAGATTTGATGAATTGCCTTTGTAAATCTGTTATTGTGCTATAATAAATGGATAACAGTTTTATTTTTAAAGGCGTTTAACTGTACAACACTAAGGCTTGTCCTCTTATATCCGCTCTATTTCCTATGACTGCTGAAGTGAGTGGCTCTCCTGCATTTTCTTTTTGTGAAAGTAGCTCACCGGACGCAAAAGGTTGGAGATCCCAGCATTAAATGATACGATACATTGATATTTTGATATTTTACACACCCCTAAGCATTAGGAGTCGAGGAAATACTTAAAACTGGGTCTGAAAATATCAAAAATCAGGTAATTAAACAAGTATGTGAAAAATGCATAGCACACTGAGGTTCTGTGTACAATCGTCTAAAGCAAGACAAATGATTTGACAAAGTCTTTTTGCCAAATGTTCTTTAAAACCTACCTAAAACCCAAAACATGCTACACAGGTCTCCAGGAAGAACAGTTTAGAGCTAACGTCAATTAAATACAATCAATCAATGAACCTGCTCAGGGACGAAAAGGTGGAAATTAGGACTGGTGTTGCAACCTGGAACAATGCATCTGTCCTGTTAAGATTCATGTAAAAATTGTGTTGTCTCACTAATAAAAAAAAAAAAAAAAACATAAAAAAAAAAAATAATAATAAAATAAATACATAAAAAATAAAATAATAAATAAAAAATAAAATAAACAATAAATAAAAATATATCTTTAGACATTGGCCATCTGAGTGCGCTATGTATGTTTTCACTTCTAAATTGCTGCTTTTTGCATTTGCAGCTCTACAAGAACAAATTTTTCTGTTTCCTGTTTCATTTGAGTCAAACTATGAACATGTCAGTCACCGGTATAAAAAATGAGAACTCGATGACCTCGAATTTCGAGTGAAAATAACGAAAAAAACAACAACAATGAAAGACGACTCACCTCAAAATTTGATTTTCATGGAGCCAATGCGAGTTTTGATTTTTCACACAGTGTTGGGTGATGTCGTGATGAATTTTGAACCAGAAGTACTTTGTGAATTTGGTTCACTGACAATAGGAAAAAAAAGTTTTCCGGAAGGAGGCCTCAAGGAAGAACCAGGACACGCTGGAGGGACGATGTCTCTGGACTGGCCTGGGAACGTCTTGGGGAAAAGGAAGTCTGGGTATTCCTGCTTAGACAAAGAAAAAAAAGAAAAAAGAAAGTGTAGTGATTGGGTATGTATGTTGTGTATGCTTTTCTTGAGAGATGCAAATGCTTTTATAATGTAATATTTTGTGATTTTACTGTTTTGTATTGACTGTGTTGACTGCTTCGTTGGCCAGGCCGATCTTGAAAAAGAGATTATGAACCTCCTGGAAAGAACAGAAAATAACAGAGCCACACTACCCCGTCTCTGCTAGAGAAAGAAGCTCATTCTTACAGTTTTTTGTCATAAAAACTTGCCTCCTTTCTATTATATTTTAACTTTAAATCTGCACAATGTATCGGTCACCTTCTTGTTTTTACGGATATGTCATTGCTCTGCTTAGAATGTTCCACAATTTGACATTTAACAGCTCTACTTTACATTTATTCAATTACAAGTGGTTTTAAAGCTCAAAAATACCTAAAAAACAGACATTCTGACTGTGAGCGGTGTCGCCTCTCCACAGATCTGACCTGTAACTTGGTCTGGTTTAATGCCATACTGCGAAGCTTTCCAGACAATCCAATAACATCTCCATGAAGAAAAGCATTCGATGAACCCTCCACCAGAAAATTTACACAGTGCACCTTTAATGGGACTCTTCTGTTAAATCTACAGAATATCAACTCAACAAATACTCACTCCTGGGCATAGATTTAGGCAACATAAGACCTTAAATTAAAGGTGCATTGTGTAACTTTTCCAGTGGAGGGTCCATCAAATGCTTGTTATTGCTTTGTCTGTAATGTTTCACTGTATGGTGTTAAACCTTTCTATCTTCATGGAGACCAAATCAGACCAAGTTTCAGGTCAGTCAGAATGTCTATTTTTCTGGGCATTTGTGAGCTATAAAACCACCTGTAACTGAATAAATGTAAGTTAGACAGGGGTGTAACGGTGCATGTATTCGTGCTGAACCAATTCGGTACGGGACGTTTGGTTCGGTGCAGGACTGTGCACGAGTGAATCCATGCAATTTGTGTGTTTACATTCCACCACTACATGCGCAGCTACACGGCGGCTTGGCAGTTTAATATTCGCGACTGAACTCGTCCGCGATTGGAGCAGTGTTTCCCGCAGCGCTTTATAGTTAGGGCAGCCTACTTGACAAGAACTGTCCCCTGCCTTGACTACGTCCCTCCGAACCACGTGAATCTTCGCAAAATTACGGTCGTTGCACCCCTGTCCTTACTTTTACCTTTTGCCGACACAGAATCTCCGCCCTTCAAATTAAATCAAATCACACTTTATTTATAAAGCACTTTTCATACAAAAATGTAACACAAAGGGCTTTACAGTGATTAAAAACAATCCCACATTTCCAACACACACACAACCAGACACACACACACACACACACACACACACACACACTGACAAGCTAAAATACACAAAACCGCACATAGCAAAATGTGAGGCTGAATACAGTCGAACCAGTTGAGAAAGCACCATCAGAGGAGCCGTCTACACCAGGAGCAGAGAGACGTCCACCACCACCAGGAACCACCACAGGAGCCAGGGGAGAGACGAAGCCAAAGCACCAACCCTCCACCAGGAGCCCACAGGACAGACCCAGCAGCCACAGCCGACCTCCGCTCCTGATGTAGACGCTCCTACAGAGGAAACACTGGAAATCCTAAAAATATGCCTAAAATAAATAAATAAATATAATAAAACGAATACAATAGAAACAGGTAAAAGTATAAGATTTCAATCTAAAGCTAAACTAAAAAGGTGGGTCTTTGTGGGTCTGTTAGTGCTGTGCTTTACTTTTTGAAAAATTTTGTTTACTGTTTACAAGGACTTTCTTTTTATAATATTTCATACATTTGTTGAGGAACAGTGAAGAAATGATTCGTTTCTTCACTGTTCCTCTGGAAATGACTCATCAGGAGCTCAAACAAGGGAATTATCGAAAAAAAAGATGGGAATTATGGCTGGAGAACATAAACCGCGAAGAGATTTCCTATGGTACCATCAAGACACACTCACGTCACTTTCATCAAGGTATTTGCTATTTAAATTGTTTCATAGCTTATTTAATGAGAGAAGCACATTTACTGAACTAAAATGTAAAAAGAAAACATTTGCAGTGTGAGCGGCAGTAGAAACTGTATCTTCCAGCACATATAAACATGTCACTCGTCGTAGGGCCGATGTTTTCTTTATTGTCTTGTTTATCCACAACTATGTCTTCTAGAATTAATCACTTTTTGCGAGTGGATCTTTGTAACGTTCACGAGGATCTTTTCATGGCCGATTCTTTCGAGGTTCGGCTCACAGACTCTTCGACTCGTGCTCCATGTTGATCACAGGAGCCCAGTGCGGGTTCGTTGAATCGTAAACTAGAGCGGGTTTTCCTGGATAAATTAATGACATTTTAGTTCAGTAAATGTGCTTCTTTCATTAAATAAACTATGAAACAATTTAAATAGCAAATACCTTGATGAAACTTCGGGTGTCTTGATGGTACCATTGGAAATCTCTTCACGGTTTATTTTTGCTGCTATAATCTGCATATTTTTTTTGATAATTCCCTTGTTTGATCCTGATGAGTCATTTCCAGAGGAACAGTGAAGAAGCGATTCGTTTTATCCTTTTCAGAGCGTCTAGAACAACCAAATACACAACAAAACCTGCCCATGCTACAGGGGTCACGTGACAGTGCAAAGCCTCTATTGTGGAACATTCCAGGCCAGAAGTTAAAGTTAGTTGAGTGCAGATTTCAGAATTCCTCCTCTCTTTTACCGTGGCATCCAGAACAATTTGAAACTCTTCAACTTGGAGCCGTGCCGTCTCCACCGCCACCCACACCCGCTTCAAAGAGCCGTTATTTATATATTTCTCTCTTGTCTTAAACATGTCTTACTAGTGAAAGACAGTGGGACTAATCTGTAGCAGCAGGTCCAAATCCCAAAGAGGAACACCCAGCCGTTTCCCTGGCAGGTATCAGGAATAGTTTAAGAGCGCGTACGTGAGAACAAAAGCGCCGAGCACCATACCTTCTCCAGCACGCCGAGAGAGGTCAGCCGGCCGCCATTATGATTTTATGACGATCATTTATTCATTTGGTCAAGTAAATCCAATCAGAATGCCTGGGAGCGAGCCGGATAGCAAACAGGGATAATTAGCATCAGTGGGAGAGGTGGCTTCTCCTTGTTGCTCTGGCCTCCGTGCGCTTTTATGTGCGGAGAGGTGAGCGGCGCCGCGGCTAAATATTGATGGAGCTGCCCTGTGTCTGTGGAGCTCTGTCCAGGTTTGTTAAGGCTTTTCTCTCAATGCTGGAGCGGAGCGTTCGCACACCACGGCTGCGGAAAACAAACTGGAAAACAAGATACTTTCGGGTAAAGTTTAGGTTTCTCAGACGATGGTTAATGTTGGTTGTAATGTTTATGTATGTTTTGAATGTATTACTATTGTTATTTATTTATTCATTGGACGTACGCTACCAGACAAAAGTTTGGACCTTTCCATTCATTTTTTTTCTCTTTATTTTGACTATTTTCTTTATTTGTAGATACATACGGAGTACATCAAATATACGAAGGATGATATATGGAATTATGTAGTAAAAAAAGATAAATGTGTATCCATACCGGCATGTCAAAGCCTGATCCCCTCAGATTTCAGAAGTTCAGCAAGGCCCAGCCTGGTAAGTACTTGGATGTGAGACTGCTGGGAAAATCAGGTGCCACAGGGGGGCGCCAGTCTAAAAAAAAAAAATGCTGTTGTGTCTTCATCCACTTCACTTCACCCACATTGCAAAGTGCAAATCAGGGTTCAAAGCAAAGGGTGGATATTTATTATTTTTTCAAAATAAAATAAGTTTTGAGTTATTGTTTATTTACTACAGTCCACGTGTTAGGCTCTTGTTGGACAATTAAACCAGTGTCTCGACCGCAAATACAAAAATCAAGTAGTAAAAACAACTGGACACACCAGTGACTGGTCTTAAAAATTTGAACTAGCTGAACTCAAATTTTGAGTGAAGGTCCCCAAAAAAAAAAGAACAAAATACAACTCAGTAGCGCCATCGCAGACTTTGATTTTCATGGGGCCTATGGGTAACCAGTCTGGCGCCACCTAATGCCTCCGCTCAATTTCATTTCTCTCCAGCGACTAGGTCAGGAATCAAAATACACTAGACAGTTTGCAAGAACCCCAGAAGTTGTAGACTGCGCACCGGCCAATCAGCGAAGAGCTGTGACGTCAAACTCAAGCGTCTGTCTGGGTCCCTTTTGTGGTTCAGCACAACAGTAAACAAAACATCGAGATGAATGTAGACGAAGACAGACATTCTGTGTTGGCAACAATTCCCGAGATCGAGGATTTAAAGCCGGAACAAAGAGAATGTTTGGTGAATTTTATCAAGGGGAAAGACGTTATTGCTCTTCTTCCTACGGGATTTGGTGCATTACATACGTCACGACCACATAGCAGCAATTGGTTAAATAAAAAAAAAAGTACCTGCCTACCGTCGAGCGAACGAATCCTAATACTGTGAGGTTAGACGGTTTCCACGAAGTGAAACCGACCCAAAAAATCTGTTAAATTGGAGATTAATATTTTACCAACAATGTAAACATGATTAGACTTGAAAGGACAGTACTCCCCCAAAATGTTCATGCCTTGTATCGATGGTAAACAAACTTCTCCAGCATTAGACTTCGATTAGTCCACTGTTCCTAACAACAAACCTAACAAACCCCCAACTTCCACGGTAAAAGAGGTAAAGGACTTGACTATGCACTCCATCAAAGAGTCTCTACTAATTAAAAGCTGTTTAAATCCCGTCTGGTAAGCATTTATGAAAGGTTATGTCCTCTATCCTGTAAGAATGCAGATTACCATCATTTGAATCGACCAGAAGAGCTCGGCCTCTTGAGAATTGGGTCAATATTGAAATCACTCAAATCTACGCATTATTTTTCACTTGATACGTTTTTTTAACAGGACTGGACACATCTTTGGGTTGATTAAAATATCTAATTCGAGTCACAAAATCGTGCTTCTTCGTGACTTTCTTCAAGAGAGTGCATTGTCCTGCTTCAGCGAGACGTGCAGCTTGAACCTCGGGGCGTCGTGAATTATTAAAACAGGCCTAATGACAAACCAGATCTCGAAATGACCTCAAAATATCGACCTTCTTTGATGCAGCACCAACCAAGAATCCATCCGCATTTGACCCTGGAAAACAGATCTTAGGCCGATGTCAAGCGATCAGAGAAAAGTCCGAAAATCTCTGAGAACAGAATAAGAAGAAGTTGCACTGTTGTAATATTATTCTCTTTTCAAATATGTTTTTATGAACTTTTTTTTTTGTGTCTTCAGGTTGTATTTTAAGACATTGCACAGGCTTTTTGTGCATTTTCAGAACTTTACTTTTTGAGTTTTTAAGCAGCTCAAACTCCACTGGTCTCATTTTTATTTCAACATTCAAATTACCTTTATTATGCATTTTATAAAGTAAAATATGAATGCATTTAGTTTATATAGCACTGTTTATTCTTCAGCCCATCTGAGTATAATATAATAGGCCGGGTGGATGAAGTGTCTTGCCTAAGGACACAACAACATTGCACAATATAGAGTCTCTGCTGCCCCACTGTGATCCAAGATATTCCCAGAAAGCATCACTTTTTTTTTTTAACAGTATGGTATTAAACCTTTCTATCTTCACGGAAGCCAAACCAGACCAAGTTACAGGTCAGATCTGTGGAGAGGCGATCTCCACTCACAGTCAGAATGTCTGTTTTTCTGGGTATTTTTGAGCTCTAAGGCCCTGTCCGCACTAGTACGTATTCGAGTTGTTTTCGTTGTGGATGCAGTGTTCGTTCACACTAATCCAATGGAAAACAACTCCAAAGACGGAACGATCTTGTGCCTCCAGCTCCCATGATTTAATCTGAGTACAGATCTGATCCAACACTGTGTGGACACCTGAAAACACTGATACAATGATGTAGGTCCATGCGTCGCAAAGTAATTCACTGCCAAAACACTAAGGGCTAGAATATATGTCCATTCATATAAACGTGTGTCTGTGTGTACGACCTGCAGACGTATAATCTCTGTAAAGTTGAACATGAACCATCTTGCTGTATCTCGCTGTATTGGACCGTTGTGGTGAAGAGGGAGCTGAGTCGAAAGGTGAAACTCTCGATTTACCGGTCAATCTTCGTTCCTACTCTCACCTATGGTCATGAGCTCTGGGTAATGACCGAAAGGACGAGATCGCGGATAGAATCGGTGAAAATGAGTTTCCTCCGCAGGGTGGCTGGGCGCTCCCTTAGACATAGGGTGAGGAGCTCAGTCACACGGGAGGAACTCGGAGTAGAGCCGCTGCTCCTCCACATTGAGAGGAGCCAGCTGAGGTGGCTCGGGCATCTGTTCCAGATGCCTCCTGGACGCCTTCCTCGGGAGGTGTTGCATGTCCCACCGGGAGGAGGCCCCGGAGAAAACCCAGGACACACTGGAGGGACTATGTCTCTCGGCTGGCCTGGGAACGCCTCGGGGTTCCCCCGGAGGAGCTGGAGGACGTGTCTGGGGTGAAGGAAGTTTGGGAGTCCCTGCTTAGACTGCTGCCCCCACGACCGGGCTCCGGATAAGCGGAAGAAAATGGATGGATGGATGAACCATCTCCAACACGACAGAAGCACAGAACAGCCTCACCATCAGCAGAACACCCCTCTGTCACAGAAAGAACACTCATAATCCACTGAGTCGTGTCCTTTAGTCCGACAGAAGCTTCAGCGCACAATAGCATGATGTTTTTTGAGCACTCAATTTAGGCAAATGAGCCATGTGGTTTTAATTTTTGTTTCTGTAAATGTAAACAAATGTGTCAAAGCTGTGTGGACAGGGAAGGCTTGCAGACACAAAAACGACGTGTCTGGAGGCAGATCGTTTCTGATACGGTGATTCGTTTCAGTGTAAACGTAACCTAAAACCACCTGTAATAGAATAAAGGTAAGATATAACTGTTTAATGTCACACTGTGGAACATTCCAGGCAGAGCAGTGACGTATCCATAGAAACAAACAGGTGACAGACGCTCAACCAAAAAATTACACAGTGCACCTTTAACTTTATCTGAGTGCACGTTTCAAAACTCCTTCCCTTTTATCATGGCTTTCTGTGCAATTTATTTATTTTTTGTTCATTGTTCAGCCCGTCTGAGAACCATCAATTACTTATTCACATCACACTCTTAACAGGCTAGGTGGGTGAAGTGCCTTGCCTAAGGACACAACAACAGTGCGCACTAAAGAGATATTCCCAGCGGTCTCCCATCGAAGCACTAACCGGTACTATCAAGGTAAGGCAAGGCGAGGCAGCACGAGTCGTACACAAAGTAATTCAAAGTACTTTACGGAATAAGAAATACATTAAAATCACAATAAAAACAAATCAAAACATAAATAATCATCATAAAATGAAAAAGAGAAAGACATTAAATGAGAGAAAAGAGCGTTACTAATCTGTAAACGTGTGTATTTGAGTTTTCATTTCATATTTATTCATTTTGTTTATTTGTATGTTGTTTTTTTTAACCTTTTTATGATTTACTAGTATTCTTGCTCTTATTTGAGTTTACTAGTTTTATTGTCTTAATGAGGACTAGTAGATTTACTTTATATTTCTATTGGATATGTTTTATCTGTACTATGCAGCACTTGGGAAACTGTTTTGTTTATGAAATGTGCTGTAGAAATAAAGTGGATTGGATTTGATTTAAATGGTTAAGTTAAAACATTCACATTACTCCTTCAGTAACATTCATGAAATAGCCGTACTTCTGCATCAATTTTTCTTTTCTTGGTGAAAATTTGATGAGTTTTCTTGGCCTCTCTAGTGGCGAGATGCAGTCACTTCACGGGAAACAACTGTGGTGCATTGTGGGAGATGTAGTAGCGGCACAGAGTCACAACATAATAATAAATTACACCTTTTAACCCCTTGTGGGCCAAATAAAATGGATTGGCTGCGTGAATCTGAAGCTCTGACTCTGTGTTTAGTCGTGACTCTGGGCACCAGCAGGAGGTCGGTCCCTGAGGTCCTCAGAGTGTGAGATGGTTCATACGACACTGACATGTCACAGATGGACTTTGGTGCTCGGCCGTGGAGAGACTTGTGCACAACAGAGTCACTTTAAAACCTCTGAGCCACAGGGGGCAGTGCAGAGACCTGAGACCAGGACTTATATGCTCGTACTTCCTAGTTCGAGTCAGGACCTGAGCTGCAGCTGTCTCAAAAGCTGCATGCTACATAAAGAATCACTTTTTTTTTTTTCTCCTTTCAATTACTTCAATCTGTAATCAGCAATAAATGGCGCTATTAACAATACTTTCTAACCCAATCTCAAGTGTGGAAAAGTAGTTTTAAAGTAGGGTGATCATATTTCCATTTGTGAAAACCCGGGCACCTTATGCATGTTGCAGACTGACCCCACTGTGTCTGCTCGCTCCTTCTGAGTCACAGAGAGCTACGAGAGACGCTCAGTTTAATGCCCCCAATGAACGGTAATGAAACCCCGGACATTTCTATCGCTTAAAAAAAAAAAAACCCGGACGCCCAGGACTAGACGGAAAATACGGACATGTTTGGGGAAAAACAGATCACCCTATTTAAAGGCTGGAACGCTGATTTGTCACAGAAAGTTGGAAAATCTTCACGTAAACTATACATAACAAACATAAAACATTAATTGAGTTCGTATACATGCACATCAATAACCCGGTTATTAGCCATATCCCGGTTCTGTCAGTATTCGGGTTACTGTGTTTACATGCGCACTGAGAAACCGGGACACTCATATCCGCGTATACATGATCAAATGGAGTATCCCGGTTTCTTGACATAATCTTACAAATGCGCAGGCGCAAAAATTTAACTTAAATCAATTTCATAAACCAGGAAAAATACAAACCGTGAGCTCCTTTAGCATAAGAAGCTAAGGAGCTACGAGATCTCCCACAATCCACTGTGCAGATTCTTCATTAAAATCTTCTGCATAAATAAACTCAACTTTACAACATATAAACCATAAACACTATAGACACATCAGCCCGTTTGATCAGATAATTCAGCTGTGATCACATTTGTTTACGTTTTACAGAAACGAAACTTAAGACCGTTTGGCTAATTAGCATAAACTGTTAGCGGCGATAAAAACAACTCGCTCCTTGCGCCGCTGATGTGATCAGTTTCTTTTGGACTAAATGACACGACTCTGTGGATTATGTGTGTTATTTCTGTGACAGAAGAGGTGCTGATGATGGTAAGTGTGTTCTGTGCACGTATAGTATAGGAGATAGTTCATGTTTTAGCTTTTCAGCGTCACACGAGTGCAGGTCGTACGAGTGCAGATTGTACGTGTGCAGGTTTAGCGCAGCTCTTTATTTTACAGTCATTTCACTCGTTTGGTCACTTTATTTATGTTGGTCAATTTATTTATGTCGCTACTGTTGTGGTGAAAGGCTGGAAAGTGTCTTTTGGACGCATGCGCACTCAACTTTATGTTGCAGTAACCGGGGTACTGCGTTTACATGCCACAAGTAACCCGGTTACTATCGGAATAAACCAGCTACAGTAACCCGGTTTCTAATAACCAGGGATACTGCCATAACCGGGTTACTGAAACCGGGTTACTGCGTTTACATGCACCATCAAGAAACCGGGATACTCAAAAAACCCGATCATAACCGGGTTATTGATGTGCTATGTATACGCACTCAGTGTTAACAAAAACACCCAAGAAATTATCTGACAGAATAAATATTTGCAACATTTATGAGCACTTCGCATGCATTTTTGTATATATTTAAGAACATCGACTCACCATGTATGTACATAGATTACAGAAATGCAAATAAATAAATTAAAAAACACTAATTGCCCCCGGTTCTTCACTCACCCACAGCTGCATAAGGACGTAGAGACTGAAGGGTGGTTAGAGGGGGCCTGTGGGAGCTGTCGATGTTGTGACTGCTCTAAGTGGAGGTGACAGCATTCAAACACACTGACCTTGTCCTGTAGAGCTGCGTCCGCCTCCGGCCCCCATCGGGACATATCTGCAGGCTCCCTGGAAGGCTTTTCCCTCTGCAAAAATCAACCATCAAGGCAAACCGTGCACGCCACCTTTTTTTTTTTTTTACTTGTTAAAGGCCCTGACTGTGACCATTTTTTAAAGTATTTGAACAAAATATGACTTGCCCCGGTACAGAAATTTAATATAAGCGGCTCTTGAGGTCAAAATAAGCTTACTGTGAGCTGTCTGCATCTAATTAGTGTCAGGAAGAGTGTGTTAGCATGCACAGACTTTATAAAGAATTAGACTAAGAGAGTGTTACCTCACCTATAGCGTTCGGCTCCAGTCAAATGAAGCTCATCGAGGCTGAAGTTATAGGGATGAATTTGAAGCCAATTTCTATATCACAGCAACTAAAGAGTCAGTCCGGAGCGAGGTTGTTGGACATAACGCCTGCTCCCAGAGACCTTACAGAAAGAAGGCACCTTATTTGTCTGGCAAACGTTCATATCTTGATTTGCGGACAAAATTGCGAAATAAAAACGCGAGGATCTAGACTCATTTCAGCAGTTACATAGAGATGGGTGACGTTTTTTTGTTTTTTTTAATACAAAGTGAATTGGTGCCAGAGTTAATAGAGCTGGAAGCGTGCTCATGATCATTTCCTACTTGGAATGCAGCGGCTATGAGGTTTTCTATATCAATTTATATATAAAGTCTATGGTTGGACACTATCTAACTTTTTGGTTGGGGGTCCATCACCTGCTTGTTTCTTTGGATATATCATTGTTCTGCCAGGAATGTTCCACAGTGTGACATTAAACAGCTCTACATTATATTTATTAATTTACAGGTGATTTTATAGCTCAAAAATATCAAAATGCGAAGCAAAAGTGAATCCAAACTTACACTACACTGTTGGCACACAGCGGCCTACAGCACAGAACAGAACACTCCAACATGTGACTGAAGTTTGCCTTTTAAATGTGCGCAAATTCAATTGTATTTGTCACGATTAGGGGTTTGCAAAAATACTGAAATATCAATATATCTTATCGTTTAATGTAATGATACAGTATCAATATCATGGGCTGCTGTGTTGATTTATCGCCAAGAGTATTTTGTGGTATATTTTAAGTAAGTAAGTAAGTAAATCTTTATTTATATAGCACCTTTCACAGATTAAAAAAAATCACAAAGTGCAAGAACAGAGAACACAGTCAACAAGTTTTACAGAATTATTTTTTTTCAGCGCTACAATTTTGTTTGTTTTGAAGAAGGTAACTCAACCCACTTGACATTTTCACTGTTTTGATGAGTAAAATGTTTGTGTTTCATATGAAGTTTGCACAAGAAGTGGTTCAACAAAGACTTTCACTGAACCGTATTGAATCGTTTTGAAATATATTGTATTGAATCGTAAACTCACTGGATCAAAGTAAGTATCGTATCAGCAACTTGTTAATGATACCCAGCCCTAGTCGTGATGTGTATTTGGTTTGGTAAATGTGCGAAGGTTTCTCAATATCACTGCAAAACCAGTAAGATAATGTAACTGTAAATGTTAGGAACTTGGAAAAATCCACTTGATTAACGTTGAAGCCATTTTCTGTAAAGTTCCAGTGAACGTGGGCTTAAAGAAGGGTTTCTCAAACTGTGGGTGAGAGTCTTTTAAGTACAGTACAGTTTGCTTGGCCTAAATAAACATGAATCAGATCAAATGGTGATGGATTTATAAAAGCAAAGTTATATATGTGCCAAAATAACTGTAAAATACAAATAAATGCAGAAAATGACAAAGCTGGTCTTGATTTGGTCTCGATGGGCCGTGTCTCGACTCCCTGAGGTCTCGGTCTTGTCCTGGTCTCGGGACCCTGTGATCTCGGACTGGTCTTGGTCTCGATTAGTGCGGTCTTGACTACAACACTTCAGTACACCTTTAAATACAGTAAAAATCAGGTTCTCCATCTTTAATCTTTACCACACACAAACAAGTCTTCTGAAAGTCTGAAAGGTGAAGAGTCACTCATGACGGGAGAGCATTTGGATGTAATTAAACACTTCTCATCCTGAAAGTGCAGCCAGTATTGATTTGGTAAAGTTGTACTGCATAAAAGTTACATCAGGAATGAAAAATAGATGAACGCTCCAAGAAACGCTAAGTCTGGCTGCGTTTTCATCCTTGGATATGTCATTATTCAGCGGATTATACTCGTTCAATAGCTCAAAAATGACTCCGAACTCATCAAATGCTAACCATATACAGGTTGGCGCAGGACTGTCAAGGTTTTTAAAGCTTTACTTAGCAAATGTAACGGATGAGAGATGTCAGTTTTGCAGTTTAGAAGCCCGGCGTGTCCCTTGGGGGTTGCCGTAGCCTCTGGCCATTCTCCCCTTACCTTAGGCATGGTGTGGAAAAAAAACCTGATGCTTCTAGTCATTCTGCATCCCTACATCTGTCTGAAAATAATTGGTCAGGAACCTTCTCTCCAAAAAGGGCCCATGAAAGAGTAATGGCCAGCAGCAAAAACACACATGTCTGACAGATCATATTTTAAGTAAAAATGTATAGGGGCCTCGCTATGTGCACCACAAAACCTCAGAGACAAAGTTTCCTCAGCTTTAGTTCAACTACTGTGAAGAAGTGCTGGGATATTGGCCTCATACTGGAGCGATGTGGCTGTGTGCAGGAGAACTGTGATACTGATACACAACATGACGATTTAACGGGCCCATATTATGCTATTTTCTGATATATGTTGTTTCTAGGGCTGTAACAATACACAGTGTTTGGAAGGTGACTTTTAAAATGTATTCCCCTACAGATTACAGATTACATCCCCCAAAATGTAGTTTGTAACGTAATCCATTAAATTACTTAAAGTGAGTAATGTAATCTGAATACTTTGGATTACTTGATTTGCTGTAAAGAAGCAAAGACTCGGATATTTTCACATAAGATGTTTTTTCTGCTAAAAGAAAATAAAAAGACCAAACTTTACTTAACCAAATAAAAAATATTATTGATAGAAGAGGAGGAGACACGGGCCGCGCGGCATGATTTAGTCCTGTTAAATCCTGTTTTAGTCCTGGTTTAGATCTAGTTTAGACCTGGTTTAGTCCTGGTTTAGTCCTGGTTTAGTCCTGGTTTAGACCTGGGTTCAGTTCTGGTTCAATCCTGATTTAATCCTGGTTTGATTACGTAACTCTGGTACATGTAATCTGTTATTCCCCAACACTGACAATACATAAAAATCACTGTTCAGTGCACATCTCGGGTTTGAGCTCACGGTTCAGGTAATTTTCGGTACAGTTTGGGAACAAAATGCAAAACCATTTACTTGTTGTTTATTTGTGTTTTTATTAAACCGACAATTTCTTCTAACATTATACAAGTGAAAAAATTAAATAAATGCAAAGTGCTGCTTGGTAATACTAATAAGATAAATAAAATATTCATGAAGCATGAAGCATGAAGTTTTATAAATTTTTTTGGCCAGAAAAAACAACTTGTCCACAGTGTCTGCAGTAAGGGCAGATCTGCTGCAGTTACAACGTCTCCAGTGTTTAAAAATACAATTTCACTTGGGACAGAGGTCGCGGTTATGGGGATGGGCGGAGATTCCGTGCCAGCGAAAAGCGAAAATGAGGACCAGGGCGTGACGACTGTAGTTTTGCGATGATTCACGTGATTTGGAGGGACATAGTCAGGGTGGGGGGCAATTGTCAAGGCAGCCGTCCTAACTATAAAGTGGCGCACACGCGTAACTCTTTTGTGCATGTGTGTGATTCTAGTAAAGGTGTATGGAATTATCCTGTATTACCACATGACATCACAAAGTGGAACAGAGTGTTTTCCATTTTAAAAAATAACTCAGCTGCCTAAATATGCAGGGTCTGTGTGTTAAACCTCTGTGAATGAAACAAAACACAACTCGAGGTACCATATTTTTCAGACTATAAGGCACACCGGATTATAAGACGCAACATCAGTAATGTTGAATTCTCTTGTCTATTTTCATACATAAATTGCACTGGATTATAAGGCGCATTGAGTGAAACAAAACAATGTCACTTGAGACTGATTCCTTAGTCCAGGCGTCCACGATCCATTGGCAGATTGTGGTGTAATTCCTCCCTGTCTTGGTGAATGTGGATTATGAATGTGAATGTGGGTGGATCATTTAAGTTTGTTTTTTATTTCCTACGAGGACGACTCAAATATACATTGAGTAATAATGTGTTTAGTGCAGCTTTGCGCACATTCAGTTACATTTTACAGAAACAAAACTTAAAACCACATGGCTAATTTACATAAACTATAAGCACCAAATAAACAGCTCGCTCCTTGTGCGCTGATGCGGTTCAGCTCCTGTCGGACTAAAGGACACGACTCAGTGGAATATGTGTGTTCTTTCTGCGACAAGACGACGGCAGCAGCGAAATTGATGCAGAACTGCCAGTCTCCACACTACAGTAGCCGTAATACTCCGACAATCCATCAAGCGGTGCGGCTTCGTAGTTTACCAAAGTCATACTAAAACATTCCTGACAGATTTTTGAGCACCGTGTACCACAAAAAATCGGTTTGAGGTCAGTAAACACAACAAGAATTAATACATAAAGTGCACTGTAAATTTTGAGAAAAAGAAAGGATTTTAAGTGCGCCTTATAGTCTGAAAAATACAGTATTTTGGTCATGAGGAAACAGTATAACATAGATCAGAAAATAGTCAAATATGCGCCCTTTAAAACTTGCAATAAAACGCACCACCACAATGTCTTAAATAATACATTTCTTGGTGAAAGTTGAACTGATAAGAGTGAAGGATTTTCCATTGCTTCAGTCTGTGGATCTCAATTACCCACAACATTATTCAGTCATGTTCAGATGACCTCACATAAGCTCGAAAAGACTGAACGTCTTCAGAATTTCAAAGGCAAAAATACCTCTGAAAAATTCATTCTTATTTACTTGAACTTGCACGGTTGTGGGGACAGGAGCTGGACTTTGTTTCTGTCTTTCTTGACTCTGTAGCGAGGCCCCATTAACTCGCACATCTCCATTTGGCATTCTTTTTGGCTGTGTCTAAAGCAGCAGAAGAAAGGCTCCGCTCCGCACGACTGCAGGGAGAACAATACCAGTGGGCTTTGCACTACCTGTAAGCTCACACATCCAGAGACACAGGCACAAATTACAGGCAAAAATCATTATCCTCTGAATGAGACGTCTCAGGTTTGATCAGAGCGTGAATCAAAGCTCCTCTCTTAGACTACTTAAACATTCACTTTTAAAATTCCAGCCTGATTGTACTTTTATGGAAATTTCTCGCCATCCGCGGCTGCATTCTCCTGTCTGCAGGTCCTGTTCCCCGTAGGTGCCCCTCTCTGCCCTTCATTAGAATTCTCTGGGTGAGAAAAAGCAGCAGAAATGAGCGCCAGATGTAAATTCTGTGGAAAAGAAAAGGTTTTAGATCTTTGGCTTTTTTGTCGAGGGAATAGACGAAGAGAGGAGAGGAGCACATCATGGAGTCAGAGCTGACATCAGGGCACAAGGCTGTGGAATTTCATTAACACTCTGTTACTGTGCATTAGCATCACTGTCACCGCTATAATCAAGTACAACCATAATGCACATGTACGTAGAGCATGTAAACACATCAGAACAGAACACACAACAGCACACGGATCCACAAACGCAAACACACACCAAACACGGCCTCACAAGTGGAAGAGACGCGACACTGACAGATCAAACCTGTGGAGCTCTGATGTCTTCAGTAATAACACTCGAGGCTTGTGATGTTTCATTTATGTATTTACTTATTTTATTTTTACATATATAACCTTTATTTTTTATACTGTTTTTGTAATCTTCCAATTCCAGGTTCAGAACAACAACAGTGGAAAAATGTGTTTCAATCAGGTGTCAGTTTATGGAACAGTCTAAATGAAAAAATCAAAGCTTCAGCATCTATTCAAGAGTTTAAAAGAAATGTCAAAGATGATATACTAAAAAAGTATGAAATATGAACTGTCCTTTTGTGTTAATTAAAAAGTATTTAATATTGTGTATGTCACTGTCAGAATAATTTTATTATCCCATATTTGCTAAATACTTGTGTGATATTCTAGGCCTATGAGTTAACCATTTATGTAACTACAATTCTTTGATTTATAATGTACCAATCACTTGCATGAAAATGAATAACCTCTGTGTGTTTGACAACTGTGTGCAGTGTCCTATCGCTCTAGTGAACCTCGAGATGATTCCTCACATGAAGCCAACTCCCACTGTCACACATGCAAGAGTTATGATGGTGTCTGACCAAACCTAAGGCACCTCCTGATTGTTAATCATGTTTTATGTGTTTGGACTATGCATAGCTTCATCAGTTTCTTATTATGTCTTGGCTGTTTCCCCTTCCCCTTGAGAATTATCGTTCTGTAACTAGGGCCTCCTAATGAAATAAAAAGAGGAGAGCGGCCTTGAGTCATCAGAACGTGTGGAGACTGTTGGTTTTGATGCCCACTCTCTGCCCGTTCTCCTCGCGAGTAAAACTGAATTAATCTCTTGTCTTTCTTCTTGTTTACAATGTTTAGGCAGACCTAACAGTCACATAAATAAGTTGCTTGTAAATGTATATATTAAGGTGGAACTGTTGAAGTGTGTGAAAAAGGGTCAGATATTACAAGTCTATACTTCTTCCTGCTCCTTTTTATTCACATTAATGCATGAAACATTATTTTGTGTTAATCTTTCATGAATTTAACAAATTTTAAAAATGGAAATGAAATGAAATTCCACCTTATGGATCAGTCAAAATTTCACATTCTTGTTTATGGGTTTTTTACTAATATTTCATCAGTATATCTTATTTCTATGGAAACTTAAGACTTCATTAATGTATTTTTCAGATTATAAGACACACTTCAAATCATTTCATTTTCAACAGACAAAATTGACAGCACTCCTTATAATCCGGTGCGCCTTAAGTATTAATTCTGGTTGTGCTTACTGACCTCGAACCAATTTTATGTGGTACACGGTGCTCAGAAATCTGCCAAAATGTTTTAGTACGACTTTGGTAAACTACAAAGCCGCACCGCTTGATGAATTGTTGGAGATTTACAGCTACAGTAGAGCCTCATACCGTATTTTTCTGACTATAAGGCGCACTTAAAATCTGTTAATTTTTTTCAAATATTGACAGTGCACTTTATGTGTTAATTCTGGTTGTGCTTACTGACCTCAAACCAATTTTATGTGGTACACGGCGCTCAGAAATCTGTCAAAATGTTTTAGTACGACTTTGGTAAGTTACAAAGCCGCACCCCTTGGTGGATTGTCGGAGCATTACAGCTACTGTAGTCAGGAACCTCACGGAGTAATACACATTTACCAAGACAGGGAGGCAGCGCCACGATTTGCCAATGGATTGTTGACGCCTGGGCTAATTATTTTATAATTATATGAGCAAATTATAAAAATAGTTACGTATGTCGAGACTGAATGATTTTTATTGCATGAAAACCTTAAGGATAAATCCCTTGGAAAACTGATCAGAGACGTTGCGGGATGCGAACCACGTGAAAACATCTGACTTGAACAATCCCGAACAGTTGTGCGCTGGTCATCGTCTGTCATAAAAGTGAGAAAAGGGCGTGAGAGGCCAGTGAAGTGAACTGTCAACTGTGTATAATATAGAATCTGTAATATTCACTTCCTATAGTTCTGCAAATGAACACGTTATTGCACACGGAGTGATCTCATATTCATTATTTTTTTATGCTCGGTTACATGTCATGGTATAGTTTATAATCTATATAAACTGGACTAATATGCAGACCTGTGTAATTACTGAGTCTGCTGCCACATGTAGCCAGAACCACACGGACATTTCCCATAGGAGCAATAAAATCTTATATATTTTGTGCTTCTAACGACACGGTCAATTCAAATGTTGAGTTCATGGCAAAATGCAATGAAATACAAAAGCATAATTTCTCTGTTAGAAAGAGAAAACATTTTATTTTATTTTTATGCCATACGTTTGCTTTTAAAGGTTTTATATTACGCAAAGTTGACTCTTCTGAGCTTTGAGCCATGTTTTAATGTTGTTATTAGAGGTCTGCGCGGTACAGAATTTTCAGTCCCGCTCCCGCCAAGAATTGTAATTTTCAGTACCGCTCCCACCCGCATCTGCAATATTTTTCCCCGCTCCCGCCCACAAATCCCGCAAGACGGAGACGTTCACTTTCTTAAGCTCTATCAAACACGGAGAAGCGGAAAGGAATTGTCTAAAACAGTGGTCCCCAACCTTTTTTTGCGCCACGGACCGGTTTAATAGTCCTGGCTAAATTCTGTTGTATTCCTGTTTTAGTCCTGGTTTTAGACCTGGTTTAGTTCTGGTTTAGTTCTGGTTTAGTGCTGGTTTAGTGCTGCAGCCCGTGCGACGTGATCCGCGCGACATATGGGGGAAGGGGGAGACAGTCCGCACGGCATACGAGAGGGGGAACGGTTTGTGTTGATAGAATAATTTTAGAAGTTAAACCAAGGATTTTTGACTGAGCGGCAGTTGAGTAGAAAGCTCGGCAGCGGCGGACTGATATATGAGAAAATAGTCCTTCAACATGATTCATGCGATGCAAGTTAGTTTTATTTCAAACATTATTCAATCAACATAGACATTCACATGGACAGTCTGGTGTAATAATAGATTTGTTTTGGGTGTTTTGTGGAGTGGGTAAGACTGTTTTTAGTGGCAGGAGAACTATGGCCATTGACATGCACTAGTCTCTGCAAATACAAGGACTGCATGGAATATTTCAAGAAGTATCTCCACACGTCTCCAACACTCTGGATCACGAGGAAATGAGGTCCTATGTCCAAAATTCCAGACTTATTATTATGTAGTATATAGACTCCAGTGTGGTCCACTTTCACACCAGCTATCTGCATACCCCTCGGAATAGTTTGTTTGGACCTCCTGTCTTTGGTTTGGACCTGAGTTTGTGTTCACACCAGAAGGACTGTACCAGAGTCTGGCATTTGGTACAGAGTCAAGCAGACCGAGACCACCTCTTTTTTGAAGTCTCTGTCTAGGCTCTGATTTAGCCTAGATCCAAGTACAGTTGATGTGATTGAAGAGCTTTTGGTTCGAATGGAATGTTTGGTGTGCAGTTTCAAGTCTTTGCCCTCAAGTCCGAGTCAAGTCCCAAGTCAAATACAGGCAAGGCTCGAGTCACTGGCTCATAAGTCCAAACCAAGTCCAAGTCGTCTGTTTTGAGCTTCAAGTCATTTCAAGTCTTTACACCAATTTTTGTAATTTATATGAATTTTTCAATAAACGGTACTTATATCATGGTATATTTATATATTTATGAGTATATAAGAGTTGTAGAAATTAATTTAGTTAATTTTTCCTTTTTAAATGTCTTGACAAGATCTTCGTGTGAATCATTACGGTCAGATGACTGGTCATAGAAAGAATTCAGATCCAGAGTCAAGTCCAAAGTCAAATACAGGCAAGTCCAAGTCGAGGCTCGAGTCACTGGCCCATAAGTCCAAGCCGAGTCCAAGTCGTCTGCTTTGAGCTTCAAGTCGTTTCAAGTCTTTAAACCAAATCACCAAATATAGCTTTGATTTTTGGAATTTATATAAATTTTAAGATAAATTGTACTTAAAAAAATCATAGTATATTTATATAAGAGTATTTATAGAGTATATAAGAGTTATAGAAATTAATTTAGTAAATTTTTAAATGTCTTGACAAGATCTTAGAGTGAATCATTATGGTCAGAAGAAAGGCCACAGAAAGAATTCAGATTTAAAAGTTAAGTCACAGGCCTCAAGTCCGAGTCAAGTCCCAAGTCACTGATCTTCAAAATCAAGTCAGTTCCTAAGTCTTAGTCCATTTTTATCAAGTCAAGTCTCAATTCAAGTCAAGTAGCGCACGCAAAGAACCACAATTCAACTAGAAGATTGCTTTCAACTTGTAAAACATTTTTCTTACATTTATATAAGTAAACTGTAAAGAAAAATACTCAAATTGACACCTCTAAATTATTTTTATTCCACCTGTTCTTGTTCGTGTAGGAGGCGTTGGACTGGGGCAGCTGAACCTCAGATTATTACCACCACCAGCCTTGGGGAGAACAAACTGCACGTCCAGCAACTACTTTATTAATCTCTCCTTAAATTAAAGAGAGAATTTTTATGGTGCAGTTTTTTTTTTCTTTCTCGTTTTTACACACTAAGGCATCATAAAACCCAAATGTCCCCTAGCCATTATTAGCCACACCGCTAACTAACGCCAACGTAATTAAGCAGCGCGTCTGGTTTAAAACAACTGAGCGCGCAGAAAAAGTATGTTTTTATTTAGCATTAGCAACCGGGTCGTGCCTTACAGGTACATTACACCGAGTCCTACTTTACAAGCTAAAGGAGGTTAATTAACATATATTTACAAATTAGACTATTCAAATTCATTTAGATTGCGCGAATTGAATTACAAAGGGAGCTGGAATGGAAATGTATCATTAAAATTAAAGGGGACGAGTGTTGTTTTAAAGGGGGAAGTCTTTAGCGTCACTGATCTTTTATTCAAGTAGCCGCGCGCCCGGCTCGATGTGAATGAGCGGCGCTAAAGGAGGATCAGACGAAGGGCTGTGTACGAATTATAGATGAGAGCGTCAGAAGTGTTCAGACGGGGCCCAGGGGAGCGGGTCTGGACCGGTCACTCACTCTGACTTAATGCTGCGCTGTGTAACTTTTCGGTCGGGGGTCCCTCACCTGCCTGTTTCCGTGGATAAGTCATTGCTCTGCCTGGAATGCCCCACAGTGTGACATTAAACAGATCTACTTTACATTTATTCAATTACAGATGGTTTTATAGCTCAAAAATACCCAATGTTCTGCCCCAGTGGAGAAAGAAAACTTCTGTTGTGAGTTTATCTGTTTTGTTTACTCTGAGCTTCCTTAGCCGCCATATTGTTCTAGACTTTTCAGCTGTTTTGTTACTTGCTTAACTCCTGTAAACTGTGAAAATATCTGTCTGTATAACTTGTTTTACAGTTGAAATTCCCACTAAAATATAAGACATGTCTATGGGAATTTCCATTAATGTTAACATGATGCTAATCGCTCGTTTTATAAATGTTTTCGTGAAGTCCAACTAATGTAGGGAGACCAGACAAAGCAATAACATCTCCATGGAGAAAAGCATTTGACGGACCCTCCACCAGAAAAGTGACATAATGCACCTTTAAAGTGCCTATGACAGGTTGAATTTCACAAATCACAAAAACAGTGAACATCGTTATATGGGTCCGGTCAAGAGGGAAACGGGCAGATTTTTGACATTCAAATGTCTCTTATTCAGAAACTAGAGGGACTATTGAAATAAGTAAAGTATCAGAATGTAGGAAAGAGTTACACTCCAACAGGGTCAAGTTAAACCTGTGATATTCTTTCAAGTTGTTGACAAAAAATTAAAAAACTCATGTCGGTAACGGAGGGAATGAAATATGCAGCACTTTTTGGGCAATAAATCCAAACAGTGATAACTCTTGGTTCTCACTTACATATCCTTAACAAACTGGTTTGAATATTTGCTTCATATAGTTTTCTACCATATGGTACAAGATTAGGTTGAAAAACCTCTTACTTTTTGAGTCAATGAGATTTTTTATTAAGAAAGGTCATGGTAACGGAGGGAAAAGTAACGGAGGGAAAATTGTTCAAACAAGTAGAAGGTGCATGATTTTACATCATTTGTCGCTTTTTTCTTCCGAATACTTTAATATTACTTCAAAATGAAAGGAAACTATTTCTATAAAATATGTCAGTCCTTCCAAGCAAATTTTTTTTATCATTTTAAATACTTTTTTTTTTTTTAAATCATGTACCTTCATCAACAGTTCAAAGATGGAATAACACAAGATATGATGAAATACATCCATTTATTTACATGATTTTCAGGTCTTCGAAATTTGGTAAATAATTTTTGTTCCATGTTTCATACATGGTCTGTTTAAAACGTATGTAACTTTAGAACCAAAAATGGTACAGAAAAAAGGTCAACAGTTTGATAAACTAGAGTACATATGTATCTGTTCAATACATTTTTATATCAGATGCATTAATTTGAATTTTTGGCCTTGTTGTT
Organism: Boleophthalmus pectinirostris; assembly: GCF_026225935.1. NCBI lineage: Eukaryota > Metazoa > Chordata > Actinopteri > Gobiiformes > Gobiidae > Boleophthalmus > Boleophthalmus pectinirostris. The sequence goes on along the minus strand of NW_026571190.1, from coordinate 37,428,691 downwards.
TACTTCTGCTTACATATTACGCCATTGTCTATCAGTTATAATATTGTTTCCTCATCACAAACAAACCTGGAGTTGTGTTCTGTTTCATTCACATGTTTAACACATAAACTCTGCACATTTAGTCTTAGGAGTTCTTCTCTTAACTCTGTTCCACCTTGTGATGTCATGTGATAATACAGGAAGTGCGCCGTTGTGTTTTTAAACTCCATACACCTTCACTAGAATCATTTGGACGATTTCAGACCTGGAATATCCAATCTTTACTAAACAAAAGTTAAAAGGCGCTGTAACATGAAAACTACAGCTTCATGACATCACAAGGTGGAATAGAACATTTGGAGCTTTGGAGACGTAGACAGACTAATAAATAACAAAGGATTACTTAAACATGTGTGAATTGAAGAGTCAATTTTGCATAATTTAGGACTTTTAATATAAACAGGCTTTAAAATTCAAACATCTGGATGAGGAAACGTTATTATAACACCAGAAAATATCACGAAATGGGCCTTTTAAAGTATTAACAGTATATTAAATGTATATCAGCTTTTTACGTATATGTATTTATAAGTTCCTACACAGATAAAACATGTTTTAATCATCGCACAATGGTTCTGTTCACTACACCACACCCCTGCGTTTCACATATCATCAATGTTTCACATGTAATAAATATATTATCTTATTTGTGATATTAAAAATAAAGGAAACCAGTCTCGGAAAATGTCTTAAATAATTTCTGTTCCATTACAGATTCATGTTGTTAAGTCATTGTATGGATATGAAATAAAAGCCTGATCAAATGTTATGAAATACTCTTGTTTTAAAGGTGCATTATGTAACTTTTCCGGTGGAGGGTCCGTTCATAATGCAGTATTAATATTAAATCTGCATGTTTCTGTGTTTTATTGTCCTTTTACAAAACATAATCTGACTCTTTATTATTATTATTATTAATTTAACAGCTTGTGTCCACGTAGATCCTTTAAAAATTGTGACCAAAAATATTATACATTTTAGAATGGAAACACAAAAGTGAAACTGAACATAATGTGATTTCAATGAGAAAACCACGATTAAACACAGAAATCACAAAATTAGCAAAAAATTAAGGTGGTTTTGGCAAATTAAAACTGCTCAAACACATGTGACTGATATCAGAGCCCAGTTTAGACCTTTACAAATGTGTTTTTATTTGTTAATTTGATGGGTGCACTCACACTAGGACTTTAGAACCGTGCCCAAGCATGGATCAGCCCTTAAAGGTTGTATGGAGGATTTTTTTTGTTTGTTTCAAATTGTCAATGAAAGTTTAAAATATCATTACAGCGATGCAGCAGCCTAGTAATTATGATGACAAAAAAAATAAAAAAAAAATCTATCATCTGTGGACATAGTGAGGCCAGATAAACATCAGCCAATAGATAACAAGCCTACCTCATTTTCTATTGGCTGTTAGGTTGTCAGTAAAACTCCCTACGTTTCTAGGGTAACTGACTCGCCGGCGCGTGGGGATTATGTGGTTTATGCAGCGGTTCTTAGAGGCTTTTTCAAACTGTAGCTTCCTCACATTTCGCGCAAAGTTTGTCGCGACGGCGGACGAGAATCCACGACCAGTTCGCCGCAAAAGAAAGTCGGTTTTTGAGGTCGCTGAAAGAAGAAGAGAAGGGGAAAAGGAGCAAAGCCAAACTGAGGTGATTCTTGGAGATTCCTTCCAGCGATTGCGCAAATGAAGCAGACGAAGGGTCTAAAAACTGACGCGATGTAAGTGTGACTAGAGCCTATCAAACCAAAAAGAACTGGAGCTACAACACTATGTTACATCAGCTAACACTGGAGTCAGACGCTAAATAGCACTAGTTGCCTTAACATTTACTGTTAAGGCCGAATTATAGTTGTGCTTCGACTCAACGTACACTGCCGCTATCAGCATTGTTTTTGATTTATGGACAGCCGGAGACGAGAGGCAGCTAAACTTCTGTCTGTCCTTATTGGAGGTGAGCGCGGGTTTGCTGTGTGTTTTGGAGCAGATTTTATTCGCTGTTTTCCTCGTTTGAGTAACATTAACGCACCTGACAGGGATTCTACAGTAAAGTCGTGCGTGTGTGTGTGTACATGAGCATCCGTGCCGCGCTTTGGCCCACCTCCTCCAAAAGAGAGTCCCATCCATACCGCGCCTGAGCATGTTTCGAATGCGCTCACACTGGACAAATGTATCGCGCTTGAAGGTTGTGTAGAGGATTTTTTAAGGGAAGAGAAACACAGCGACAGTTCTTTTTCAGATGTTGCACATGCGTGACACCACCTTCCTCCTCCACAGCCTCAGTAGAAACACCTCCTCCTGCCTCCTTACTCTAGAAATCACATTTGTTTACAGCCAGTGTGTGTTCAGAATTACTGTTGAAGTGACCTGTCTGGAAATAATTTAGCGACCGACACAAACCAGGTAGACGTTTGGAAACATGCGATGACAACTTCTGGTGGGCTCTGTTCAATGGCAGTAAGTTTGACAAAATGTAGGAAAATAATAATAATAATATAATAATAATAATACATTTTATTTATATTGCACTTTACATAAAATAATCTCAAAGTGCTACAGGTAAAAACAATGAGTAAAAAGGTGCATCAGAAACAGTGGATCAAGCTAAAACCAGTGCAGGAATTTATAAGATAAAACAAGAATAAAATACAATTAACAAAAGGCTTTAGTAAAAAGGTATGTTTTAAGATTTTGTTTAAAAACAGAAATAGATTGTGGGGCTCTCAGGTGGTCGGGGAGAGTGTTCCAAAGCCTTGGAGCAGCAGAGGAGAAGGCCCGATCTCCCATGGTGCAAAGTTTGGTTCTGGGGGTTTGGAGAGTGTTGGTGGCTGCAGAGCGGAGGGAGCGTGAGGGGGTCTGGGGAGTGAGGAGTTCCTTAAGGTACTGGGGGGAGTGACCGTGGATGCATTGGTGAGTGAGGAGGGAGACCTTGTACTCAATCCTGAGTGTGATCGGGAGCCAGTGAAGGGATTTCAGGATGGGGGTGATGTGGTCAAATTTTCGCACCCTCATCAGGATCCTGGCAGCGCAGTTCTGGACGTACTGCAGTCTCTGGATGCTCCTGCCAGGTATCCCGATGAGGAGTGCGTTACAGCCGTCCAGCCTGGAGGAGATAAAGGCGCGGACGAGCTTCTCTGCATCTGCCAGGGAGAGAGTTGGACGGAGTTTTGCAATGTTTCTGAGGTGGTAGAATGACGTCCTACAGAGGTGTTTGATGTGGGTGTCAAAGGTGAGTTGGGGTGAAAAGTGAGAAGATGTCCCAGTTTTCTTCATCTCCATGTCATTGCGGCGTTCCGTTATGTTCGTTTAATCGACAATTCCAACCACGCCTCAGTTTTCATCATTTCCGCACCGACGCACGACTCTGAGTGCACTGGGTACATGCGATTAGAAGAGATGAGGCACCAAATTCAAGATGATTCCAAACCGCACATACGTTTACAGTCTTCATTTTACCGCTGATCACATTTACTTCAGTGGGTTCGATCACCGTCGGTCGGCGAGCCCAGTGTCGGGAACTACACCGGAAGTTGTCATCGAGTTTCCAAACGTCTTCCTGGTTTGTGACATAAGCGTGATTAGATCCTGTTGTGGTAAAATAAAGCCCAAATTAAAGTTTAACAATCCTCAGGCAGAGCAGTGCTTACAGTTAGCATCGCACTCCTTGGAAATGTTGATAACAACAGTTGCGAAGTATCAACACGATTTGAGAACGCAACGCCGTAAACTTCAACTCTCCGTTCTCTGTTCCAAACGATTCTTTCTCGAGTTTCTCTGGTTTCCTCTCATTTCGACTCTGCCGTACACGATTCATTATTTATCCCCGTTTTCTGTTTTACAAATGGTCTCGTGGATTAGGACAAACTGAGCCTTCTCCGAAATATCAAGAGGCGGACGATTCCTCAAAATCCCGTGTCGCAGGAGAGATTGGCGGAAGGGCCCTGAACGCAGCCACCGGAGGAAACAGAGCGCTTCTATTCGAGATAAACATTTCAGAAGAATGAATAATTGAGAAAGTTAGAAGTGGGTTGGGACGCTCGGATCTGTGTCATTGGAATACTCGGATGGTTTCCAGAATTTGAGCTTTTCCTTTGTTCAAATCTGGACTAAAATGTTGCAAACGCTGAAGAAATAATGTAAAAATATGAAGTAATAATCATTTCTTGTAAAAGCACATTTTACGCTTTTTTCTGATCGATGTTTAATGATGTTTTCTTGTCACAAACAGACCTGGAGTTGTTTTTTGGTTCATTTACACCTGCATATTTAGGCTGAGTTCTTCCTTGTAATGTCATGTGGTAATACAGGAAGTGCTCCACTGTGTTTTTAAACTCCATACACCTTCACTTGAGGTTTGGAGACCAAGACTTTAAACGCAGAGACTGAGACAAGACCAAGACTTTTAAAGGCAGAGGCCGAGAAAAGACCAAGACTTTTAAAGGCAGAGGCCGAGAAAAGACCAAGACTTTTAAAGGCAGAGGCTGAGAAAAGACCAAGACTTTTAAAGACAGAGGCCGAGAGAAAGACCAAGACTTTTAAAGACAGAGGCTGAGAAAAGACCGAGACTTTTAAAGGCAGAGGCCGAGAAAAGACCAAGACTTTTAAAGACAGAGGCTGAGAGAAGACCAAGACTTTTAAAGACAGAGGCCGAGAAAAGACCAAGACTTTTAAAGACAGAGGCCGAGAAAAGACCAAGACTTTTAAAGACAGAGGCCGAGAAAAGACCAAGACTTTTAAAGACAGAGGCTGAGAGAAGACCAAGACTTTTAAAGGCAGAGGCCGAGAAAAGACCAAGACTTTTAAAGACAGAGGCCGAGAAAAGACCAAGACTTTTAAAGGCAGAGGCCGAGAAAAGACCAAGACTTTTAAAGGCAGAGGCCGAGAAAAGACCAAGACTTTTAAAGGCAGAGGCCGAGAAAAGACCAAGACTTTTAAAGAGAGGCCGAGAAAAGACCAAGACTTTTACAGGGAGAGGCAGACCAGACTTTTAAAGAGAGGCCGAGAAAAGACCAAGACTTTTAAAGAGAGGCAGAGAAGACCAGACTTTTAAAGACAGAGGCCGAGAAAGACCAAGACTTTTAAAGGCAGAGGCTGAGAAAAGACCAAGACTTTTAAAGACAGAGGCCGAGAAAAGACCAAGACTTTTAAAGACAGAGGCCGAGAAAAGACCAAGACTTTTAAAGGCAGAGGCTGAGAAAAGACCAAGACTTTTAAAGACAGAGGCCGAGAAAAGACCAAGACTTTTTAAAGACAGAGGCTGAGAAAAGACCAACTTTTAAAGAGCCGAGAAAGACCAAGACTTTTAAAGACAGAGGCCGAGAAAAGACCGAGACTTTTAAAGACAGAGGCTGAGAAAAGACCAAGACTTTTAAAGACAGAGGCCGAGAAAAGACCAAGACTTTTAAAGACAGAGGCCGAGAAAAGACCAAGACTTTTAAAGACAGAGGCCGAGAAAAGACCGAGACCATGGCCCATCAAGGCCAACTCAAGACCTTCCAATTAATTTTACATACAATACATTTTGGCACATATATAACTCTGCACCCCTTTTTTGGACCCTCACCAACTTTTTGAGAACCGCTTTTAAGTCATCGTCTACTGGCACTTTACAGAAAACAACTTCAAAGTGAATCAAGTGGATTTTTTCAAGAGCATAACATTTACAGTTACATGTCCCACTGGTTTTGCAGCGATATTGAGCCTCTGCACATTCACCGGCCAAAACCAAGCGCCATCAAGACCGAGAGAAGACTGAGTTCAAAAGTTCTAAAAAAGCAGTCTTGAATTCGGTTTCGAGTGCTACGACAGATGATGACATCACAGCATTCTAGAGGCCAGTGTTATTTAGTACAGTACAGTAATGGCAGTAAAAAAGAATGGTGAAGTAAAATGTAATTATCATCAATCATTTACACCACTTTTCCAGATTCTCAAAGTCGCTTTACAGTTTGGCGCATTCTTAAGGACTGGTTTATGGTTCTGCATAGTTCTGCTCAGCTGAGACCTGACGTCCTGATGGAGACCCGACACATACAAGCTTCTGTGGGGTCCAGGTGCTCTCCGCTCTGTGGTGGGAAGGAACTGTCGTAGCCACAGCTGCCCAGTGGCAGACTGAGGTTGAAGCTCCAAGATCGACCCTCAATGTAAATTGTGCATAACTTTTGGATATAATTCTCCCTAGTGTGATGTCATCAATATAGACCTCAGCACGGTCACTCCAAAAAGGGGCATAGCATCTATGTCCTGCTCTCTCCACCACCACCTCCCTCCTCAATCCGTGTATCATTCGTTCATTCGTTTTTCAATATAAAACCAAAAATAAGATAACGAAAAAACAACAGTTTTCTTCGTTATTTGTCTCCAAAACCAAAATGAAAAAATGGATAACGATTCGTTTTTTCAGTTTTCGATTTTGTGTTTAAATGAAGAATGGAAAAAACGGATAACGGCCGTTTCCCGTTTACGTGACTTCCGTGACTGCGATGCCGGACTTTTGCACCGGGTACGGACTGAATTAGGACTGATCCAGGTCCGAGACCAGACCGGGACCAGACCGGGACCAGACCGGGACCAGAGCGAGACTAGAGCGGGACTGAGACCGGGACCAGAGTGGGAAGAAAACTGTTGTTTTTTCGTTTTCTTATTTTTGGTTTTATATTGAAAAACGAATGAACGAATGATACACGGATTCTCCTCCTCTCTCCTCCTCTCTACTGTGTCTTCCCTCTTTCTCTGTCTCTCTCTTTCTCCTTCCCTCTTTCTCTCCTCTCTCCCTCCTTCTCTCTTTTCCTCTCTTCCTCACTCTCTCTATTCTCTTTTCCTCCCTCTCTCCTCTCTCCCTCCTTCTCTCTTTCCCTCTCTTCCTCACTCCCTCTCTCTTCTTTCTCTTTCCCTCTCTCTCTTCCTCCCTCGCTCCTCTTACCCTCCCTCTCAATCTCCCTCCTTCTCTCTTCTCTCTCCTCCTTCTCTCTTCCTCCCTTTCCCACTTTTTCCTATGCTTTCTCTTTTCCTCCCTCGCTCTCTTCTCTCTTTCTCCTTCCCTCCCTCTCTTTTCCTCTCTCTCTCTATTATGTCTCTTTCCCCCCCTCTCTCTCTTCTTGTCCTCCTCCCTCACTCATTCTCTCTCTCTCTTCCTCCCTCTCTCTCCCTCCTTCCCTCACTTGTTTCTCTGAATCTCTCTTCGTCCCTCTCTTCCTCGCTCCGTCCCTCTCCCCTCTTTCCCTCCTTGTCTCTCTTTCTCTTTCCCTCTCTTCTCTCTTCTTCCCTCCCTTCCTCCTCTCTCTCTCTTCTCTCCCTCACTTTCTTTTTCTCCTTCCCTCTCTCTTACTCAATCCCTCCCTCCCCCCTCTTCCTTTCCTCCTCTTTCTCCTTCTCTTCTCTTCTTTCTCTCCGTACTAACGATGCAGCCTCACGTTTAATTACCCGCATCTCTCCTCCTGAACACAAGGGGCAGCGCGTCTCCCGCCGTCGCCGGAGGAGCCGCGGAGAAAGTTCTGAACGTCCATTATGTCTCGTCTCAAAACACGACCCAACTACTCGGAAAGAAACTCTGCAACTTTAATGACCGCGCCATGAATTATTCCATTTATTGTACACACTTAGGCCTCGTTCAAAGGTACCTCGTCTCCATAAGAAGGTGAGGGGGAAAGTCTTTTTGGCGATTAAACTCTGGTGGCAACCTGTTGATCGCCGTGGAAACCGGGAGAAGCTAAATTGGAATAACATTAAAGGCTCGCGTGGCTTTTTTTTTTTTGAGCTTAAACCTACCTCAGCTCTGGAGCCACCTCGACATTATGAGCTGACAAAGTGCGAGAAGAACCTGAATCAGCGACGGCCTCGAGAGAAAACGTAGTTAGAGCATGTCATGGAAAGTATTTCATTAAAGCTGCTTGCATTTTTCAATTACAGGTGGTTTTATGGCTCAAAAATACTCTATACTGTTACTAAATACTAAATACTCTTCTGATGATGAGTGTGTTGAGAGGTTCCTTGATGTACCTGTGTGAAGTTGGCCCCCATCAAATGCAAACCTACACAGAAACTATGGCTACGTTCAGACTGCAGGGCTTAACGCTCAATTCCGATTTTTTTGTGAAATACGAAGTTTTTGCGAGGTCGTTCTCATTTCCAATTAAATGCGACTTGTATGTGACTCCAGTGTGAACATTAAACGGCCCGAAAGTGTCCCGCATGTGACACTGGAGACACGACGACGTCAACCGCAGCGAGCGTCTCTGTGTTTACGGAAGTTGTCCAAACATGGACGCGAGCATCGAGCACCTGGAGATTTTAAAGTTCCTCTCGTACCGGAGCCAGAACATGAACAACTTACTTGTTTTAAGGAGGAGATTGAGAAGGAGAAGGACGAGGTTTTTGGTCGTGGTGTTTTGTGGGACAGCGGCAGCGACGTCCGTTGAAAGGAACGTGTGGATGTGGAGACGGAGCCAAGAGTGGTGAGTGGTGATGTGCTTCACTTCAGTGACACGGAGTTCATTAACAATTTTCACCTACTTCAGCGCAGAATAGTGACATTTGTGGCTTGTTGATAACGTGTAGGTCGGATGAATGCACTTTGACCGTTCAGACTGAAGTCACATGTCAAAAGATCAGATATGTATCAGTTTTAGGAGCACATATCCAAGTGTCCTGGGTCACATTTGAAAAAATCGGATCTGTGTCGTTCAGACTGTCATTAAAAGATCAGATACAGGAACATAGAGGCCAAAAAATTGGATTTGGGTCACTTCAGGCTGCAGTCTGAATGCAGCATATGTCTATCGTTTGTGCTGCAAAAAGTTTAATTTGTGCTGTTTTGGAGATATTAATGATTCTTTTATAGTCGAGGAGAAAATTCAGTTTGTCGACTGGACAAAAGTTAGTTTGGTTGAAGATGTTTCACAGCTCATCCAAGCTGCTTCTTCAGTTTCTTCACTTCAGAACTGAAGAAGCAGCTTGGATGAGCTGCGAAACGTCTTCAACCAAACTAACTTTTGTCCAGTCGACAAACTGAATTTTCTCCTCGACATGGATTCTACCTGGACGACTGAGGGATTTTTCACACAATCCTTTTATAGGTCAAATTAGGGTCGACCAACCCCCAGGAAGCTTTAAATGCTCTAAAACACCCCAAACAATGTCAATCCTTTGTGTTTCCTTTGTGCTGCAAAAAGTTTCATTTGTGCATTTGGTCAATGACGTCGTACAGTCCCTCAAAATGTTAAATAACCTCAAAACAGGCAGAAATTTATATGAAATGTTTGTATTTTATTTGTGCTGTTTTGTGCTGTGACAATTGTCATTTGTGCGAGTATATTTCTAAAATTATTATTATTAATTATTATTTTTGCGGAAATTACTGTATTTTCCGCACTATTAGTCGCTCTGGATTATAAGTCGCACTGTCATTAAATGGTCTATTTTCAAACTTTTTTCACAAATAAACCACACTGGACTTTAAAGGAAACACAACAGTGTGATGGGTGAGTGGTTTTGTTTGTTTGTTCGTTCACGGTGACTCTGGGCTTTGTTCAGTTGTGGCGTGTAGGGAGGGTGTGTCTGGGACCAACGGATTGTCGGCGTGTTCGCAGTGACTCAGTTGTTCAGTCGTGTCTAGAAGTGGCACATTGCGCTCGCTTTTTCGGTTCGTTCCTCTGTTCCGTTCCTCGTCGGCGTGGAGTGATGAGTGTGTCTGTGGGTGTTTTTCGCTGTGCGGTCGCTGTCTGCTCCGTGTGTGTTTGTGTGTTCTGCGGGTGGTGCGGCTTTGTAGTTTACTGAAGTCGTGCTGGGACATTGGAGTGGATTCGTGTATGGGGCGCTCTGGATTGCGGGTCGCGCAGTCATTTTTTGATGGGGTTGGAGGCTTAAGAGCGCGTCTAATAGCCTGAAAAATATGGTATATGACTTCATTTCCGCTCAGCTGACGGCAGCAGCTTTAACAAAACTCTGCAAAACTTGTGAAGAGAAACGAGCTCAGGCTAAGGAAAAGTCTGTAGTATTATATAAAATATGAATCAAAAGCAAGTTACTAAAGACTGATACACTTGAGTACATTTCAACATTTCATACCTGGTTGTCGAGGAGGATGTTGTTGAAGAAGTGAGTCGTACACAGATCTCGACCACAGTGATCTCGATAAGTCTCATCTTTAAGTCTCATCTCATCTTTAACAAAACTACTGCTACAAACTCTGCTATAGTGAAGGCCTTGGCCAGTCCACACTACTGTCTGTTTACTTAACAACTGTATATCTGAATAGATGCATCGATCTTGGACTTCTGGTCATTGCGCAATCCATACTGGGAAGGATTTTCCAAAAAAGTGAGCATCAAACCTCCATGTTTGTTTTCCCAGTGAGATGCGTCTATTGACAAAGTCTTTTGAACCATATCACTTTTGTTTCTGGTTCTGATATTGTCATATTTTAGTTTTGGGATTCGGACATCGTTATTTGTGTGGTTGTTGGACCCTAATAGCGGAAAACGTCTCGAGAAATTTGTTTGCGAACTCCATAGATGCAAAAGGGAATCAGATGTGTGTGACTGCAAACCTCTGTTCAAACTGTTTCTCTTCCCAACGGAATTGAAAAATAGTGAAAGGCGAAGGCGATGGGCAGGATTGATCCACAGGAAGGATGAAAAAGGAAACTTTTGACTGTCTAAATCATCCTGAGTTTGCAGCGAACATTTTGTATGTGGAGCGCCATCTTTATTTATTGTTCCACGACTGGGAAATTTGTCTTGGGCTGTTGACTCATGCCGCCACCAGTGCTGTACAAGATATAAAATAGAGTCCATACATACGGAACATTAAAAACACAATAATTACATTCATCAATCCATAACAAAGTGCATTAAACTGTACAAATAATTACTAACTGTTCAGTGGCCGAATAGACACAAAGGAGTTCTGTTCATGAAATCTGTTCATGCGACAGAGTGGGGCCCTGAACTTTCTTCTTGAAGGTAAAAACTGAGTCCGAGTTCAGAGCGTGAGGAAGGGTGAGTCAGGAGCTCACTGACCTGCTGCAGAGGGACCTGCTCGTAGAAGCTCTGCAGGGAGTTTATCGACCAATCGAGTTGTGACACTAGAGGACGTAACGCGAAGTAAAATATGTAAAATGACCAATATCAGAATAAAAACTCATGGAGGGGCAGAAGAAAGAGAAAAGAACAGGAAAACACTAGAGGAGCAATGGAGAGGAAGAGGAGGATGAAGGATGCAGACAGACAGAGACAGAGGGTCAGTGTTAACAGTGTTGGGGAGTAACAGATTACATGTACCAGAGTTATGTAATCAGAGTACAGATTATGAGTAACTGTATTCAGTTACAGTTACTGTTTCAGTGAGTGGTAATTGGATTACAGTTACTTTGTTGAAATAAATGGATTACACGGCGGGATTTTCCTGTTTTCACATTTTGGGCTATATTCTTTTTTTTTTTTCTTCAGTAATTCCACTCATTGCCGGACACTAAACCAGGTCTAAACCAGGTCTAAACCAGGTCTAAACTAGGACTAAACCAGGTCTAAACCAGGTCTAAACCAGGAGGAACTAAACCAGGACTAAACCAGGACTAAAACCAGGTAACTAAACCAGGACTAAAACCAGGTCTAAACCCAGGTCCAAACCAGGTCTAAACCAGGTCTAAACAAAAACCAGGTCTCTAAAACCAGGTCTAAAACCAGGTCTAAACTAAAACCAGGTCTAAAACCAGGTCTAAACCAGGTCTAAACCAGGTCTAAACCAGGTAAACCAGGTCTAAACCAGGTCTAAACCAGGTCTAAACCAGGTCTAAACTCTAAACCAGGTCTAAACTCTAAAACCAGGTCTAAACTAAACCAAGACTAAAATCAGGTCTAACCCAGGTCCAAACCAGGTCTAAACCCGGTCTAAACCAGGACTAAACTATGTCTAAAACAGGATTTAACAGGACTAAACCATGCTGCGTGGACGTGTTTCCTCCTCTTCTATCAATACTATTTTTATTTTATTTTATTTTTCAAACTTAATATTTGGGTCAGTAAAGTCTGGCCTTTTTATTTTCTTTTATCAGACAAAACTTCTTATGTTACGATTTCCTCGTCTTTGCTTCTCTACAGCAAATCACGTAATCCAAAGTATTCAGATTACATTACTCACCTTAAGTAATTTAATGGATTACGTTACAAACTACATTTTGGTGTATGTAATCTGTAATCTGTAGGGGAATACATTTTAAAAGTCACCTTCCCAACACTGGATTAAAAAAAAAAAAATCAGTTTTCCACCAGAGTTCATAGAGTTGTGTCGATTATTTACAGAAATGTTTTTTTTATAATATGAAAATACAAACATATTGTTGAAACAGAGATATTATGAAACTTGAAATTGCACTTTTAGTTTTTAGATATACTTTAATTGGACAGGATGGTAAATAAATGGTTTTGTTATGCATTTTTAGTGTGACTTTCTGAGTTGTATCAGGAAATATTCAGGACATTTATTTTTTATTCAGACCCTGTTCCTTTGCACCTCTGTACAGCTCAGACCACACTCATCACAGATATAGAACTCCCATAAACGTAGGATGGTTTTGGAAAGTCATTCTTTAAAACCTTTTTTAAGATTTGAATTTTTAAGACCCTCAAGAATCACTTACAGTATTTACACCTGTGTTGCTTTCAGTACTGTGAGCTTGAAACAGGTGAGACTGGTTTTGACATGAAGATTCTTTTGTCCAAATAACTGCAAAGCCTTTCTGATTTATTTAAAATAATATAATTTTGTACCAATTTGAAATATGATTTAGTGGCTGCAGTTTGTTTTGTGTTAAAGCTGCATTGTGTGACTTTTCTGGTGGAGGTTGTTTCTGTGGATACGTCATTTTTCTGCCTGGAATGTTTCACAGTTTGACATTAAACAGCTCTTCCTTAAATTTATTCAATTGCAGCTCAAAAATACAGAGAAAAACAGGCAGTCTGACTGTGAGCGGGGTCGCCTCTCCACAGATCTGACCTGTAACTTGATCTGGTTTGGTTTCCGTGAAGATAGAAAGGTTTAATAACACTGAGAAACATTACAGGTAGAGCAAGAGGTGGGACCAAGTTGTTGTTTTGCGAGTCTCAAGTAAGTCTCAAGTCTTTGACCTCAAATCCAAAGTCCAAGTCAAGTCCAAGTCGTCTGCTTTGAACTTTAAGTCATTTCAAGTCTTTAAAACACAGGTGTCAAACATAAGGCCCAGGGGCCAGATCCGGCCCTCCAAGACCTTTAATGTGGCCCTTGGGTGATTTTCTACTAAAATATTAAAATTATATTTTCTATTAAAATCTTGTTAATTTTCTGTGGTGTTTATCACAGCAGCGTCTCCAGCGTCTCTGTACGTGGCCCCTCCCACCAGAGCAGCACAAATGAAGACTTGTCTCTTTCCAAACGCTCTTAAAGGACGATCGTTTTGACTGTTGACCGTGACACCCTCATCAGAAAAATGTCCAACATGAGAAAAGTGGAGCCGAGTGCAGGATTTTACAAGAAAAAAATGACTTATTCCTATTTGCAAACAAGTTCATGTTAAAACATTGTGTTGAAATTTAATTTCACTTAAAGTTTCAGGTTGTTCATAATATTATAATATATTATAATAAGAAAGAGTTCATCAATTAAAAAAGATTTCTGTAATAGATTTGTGTTTCTCTGCACAAATATTTGAACTTATTGTTATTTTTGGGGTTTATATGACATGAGTTTTCTGATCCGGCCCCTTTGGAATCACAGTAGGTTGGATACGGCCCCCGGACCAAAATGAGTTTGACACCCTGGTTTAAACCAAAGTACCTTAGCTTTTTGCAATTTATATGAATTTTAAACTAAACTGTTCTGAAAAAGTCAAGGTATATTTATATATGAGTATTTATAGAGTATATAAGAGTTGTAGAAATTAATTTAGTTCATTTTTACTTTTTAAACGTCTTGACGAGATCTTAGCGTGAATCATTACAGTCAAAATAGAAAGAATTCAGATTTAAAAGAGCTTTTCAAGTCTTCTCAAGTCCGAATCGAGTCCCAAGTCTTAGTCCATTTCTGTCAAGTCTCAAGTCCTAAAAGTAGTGACTCAAGTCTCCACTTCTGCAAAGCAATAACATCACCACGAAGATAAGCATTTGACGGCCCTCCACCAGAAAAGCTACGCAATGCAGCTTTAAATATCTCAAATAATGCACCAAAACACGTCTTCACAATGCCCTGTTGAACCTTGTAATACCTTGCAACCTTTTACGTTTAATTCAGCAGAAACTCGTAATTCCAGGACTGAAATTATCCAAATGATTCTAGTGAAGATGTATAGAGTTTAAAAACACAGTGGAGCCTTTTATCTATTGTGTGTGTTTTCTGTTTGAGAGAAAAACTCAGCCTAAATATGCAGCGTTTTTGTGTTAAACTTGCGTGAATGAAACAAAACACAACTCCAGGTCTGTTTTGGACGAGGAAACAACATTATAACATCGATCAGAAAACAGCGTAAATACGTTTTTTTCGAGTATTTGACAACACATTTATTTGTTACGCCAAAGTAAATTCGCAGTTATAAAAAAATATGATTCTATTTTCTTTTTTGTTGCAGTTATTTCATCCACGTTTCCACTTTTAATGACAATATTACGACTTGTTTCTCATCCTGGGACTGCGCAGAGAGCCTGTGATGCCCCCTTTAAACCAATACTGTTTATCTTTTATACATGATTCATTAACATGTCCTTAGGAAGCACGCCTTAATTCCTAACAGGCTCCATTTGACTACTCCATTTGAATTAAAAAGATAAAAAAAAAAAAGTCTTCTCTCTGTTTTTAAGGAAAGGAAACACGACTTTAATTGTTATGTATTATAAATGACAAATCCTGTTTGCTATTCAGGCTTAATGAACGGGGTAAATTAAACGAGACGCTCTATCCACGGTTTCTGGTTGGATGCATATAGAGGAGAGGTGCAGTACCGCGGTTTGGCCAATAGGTGTCCCCATAAGCCATGTAAACAATAGGGCGAGGAGGCCAGAGGCGGAGGAGCAGATCTCACTTAGAAGTTATAGAAGAGAAGATAAGTTAAATACACGGAATAAGGGATATTTCTTGAGATAATTTAAAGAGACACTTGACAGATTTGATTCTTTCTACTATGAGGCTACTCTGTCCTACAAAAGCAAAACGTCGTAACATCATATTTGGTCAAAAATGAGTTCATGTCATTTTGTTTTTATCGCGTGAATAAATATCGGGAAAAATATCAAGATCAAAATTGACCTTTGAGCCTTATTATTATGTCTGTTTCTGTTCTCTGCCTTTGTATCATGAACCAAAAATAAGGAGACGTGCAAAAAGAAAAGAATCCGTGTATTGTTCGGTCATTCATTTTTCAAAATAAAACCAAAAATAAGAAAATGAAAAAACAATTTTCTTCGCTATTTGTCTCCAAAACCAAAATGAAAAAGTGGGTAATGATTCATTTTTTCAGTTTTCTATTTTGTGTTTAAATGAAGAATGGAAAAAAACGTTTCCCGATGCCGAACTGAACCAGGACTGAACCAGGTTCATTCAAGAATGAGACCTGGACTTTGACCGGGACCAGACCAGGACTGAGGCTGGGACTGAGGCCGGGACCAGACCAGGACTGAAAAAGGTTTAAGTCCTGGTTCAGTCCTGGTTCAGTCCTGTTTTAGTCCTGGTTCTGTCCATATGCGGCGCAGAAGTCCGGCATTGCAGTTTAAATGGGAAACTGCAGATCTGACCAGAGTTTTGCGTCTTGGGCAGTGTCGAGTGAAACGCTACGGCGGAGCTTATTCAACTTTTCCACTCTGGAGGGTGGTTTCAGATTTTTGCATTTTTTAAGCTCCAAAAACCCTGTCACCTAAATGAAAGGCACTTCCGATAAAATATTTTGTTGTTTTTAACTATGTTCCTGCTCCTGATCAGCACTAAACAGGAAATCCAAAGCTCTTCTAGATCATTTCAAACAAACTCCATGACGACTCGACCTTGGTGAGGTGTTTTTCTTATAATCGATGGAAGTCGGAGGAAAATCAAGCAAATAATAATCATGTCAGTTTCTGCCTTTTGCGTTTGCACGACTCCTTACTTTTGTCTCATGATACAAAGACAGAACAGGAACTGACAAATAAGGGTCAAAGGTCAATTTTGAGCTCAATATTTTTCGCATACAAATATTTCTTCATTATAGCGTCTAGTTGTCAAATTTTGGGAGCCCCCCCCATTAAACTTTGAAGTCATTTTTCTCAGTTTCACACTCTGGAGAGTTAACGTCTTTTGCCTTTGTAGGGCAGTACATATATACGCACTGTGAAAGGTTCCACATTATGGCATTTAACTACTACTACTAAAGGGCCTATCTTATCTATTATAACCCAAAAACGTCTGGAGTTGTGTTTTATTTCATTCACACATGTTAAACACACAAATCCTGCATATTTACGCTGAGCTCTTCTCTTAAACAAAAAACACTCCTTTCCACATTCCATCCTGTGATGTCAAGCGGTAATACGGGACATGCTCCACTGTGTTTTTAAACTCCATGCACCAGAATCATTTGAATGATTTCGGCCCTGGAATTTCCAATATCTGCTAAACAAAAAGGTAAAAGGTAGGTGTTAACTTGAAAACTACCACTACATGACATCACAAGGTGGAACAGAGCACTTTGAGCTTTGGAGATGTAGACAGACTAATAATAAAGGATTGCTCAAACTCAAACTTTTGTCCTGAGGGATATTACTCTCCTCAAACTGCCTTGACACAGCATCTGATGGCCGTACCTGTAGAGCTACTACAGTACTTTAGTTAGAGCTTTTTATTTTTATATTTTACTGCTCGATGTACTTAAACTGTAGCCTGATTCATCAGCCGGTTTCAGTTCGTGGAAACCGTCCGTTCACTCGACAGTAGGCGGGTACTTTTTTTTATTTAACCAATCACAGTTATTTGGTCGTGACGTATGTAATGCACCAAATCCTGTAGGAAGAAGGGCAAAAACGTCTTCCCCCTTGATAAAATTCACCAAACATTCTCTTTGTTCCGGCTTTAAATCCTTGATCTGGGGAATCGTTGCCAACACAGAATGTCTGTCTTCATCTACATCCATCTCGACCGCTTTGTTTACTGTTGTGCTGTTCCACAAAAGGGACCAGACAGACGCTTGAGTTTGACGTCACGGCTTCACAGCTCTTCACTGACTGTCTACAACTTTCGTCTAGTGCAGTGGTCACCAACCTGTAGATCGCGATCAACAGCTGGATCTTTGCCATGTCCCCGGTAGATCTCCAGCTTAATAGTGAGTGCTTACTTTGGTTTAACTTATCTGCATGAGGTGGCTTTTTCACAAATGAAAATCATCAAATCCAAGTACAGAAACAGTCTGACTGATAGGCACCTCACAGATTGTCTCAGTTTAGCTGTCTGCAACTATAAACCAAACTTCAAAACATTATCCAAGGAAATTCAGACTCAGCCATCACCCTGAATTTGATAATAATGGAACTTCTCTCATTAACCCTTCGATATACTGTTAATGCTGTTTAGTGGTCAAATTTGCACTATTTTGGTTGCTTTCACTGCATTTGGTTTGCATTTTGTTTGTATTGCAGTTGCACATTTTTTTTCTTGCAGAGAGTGTTTTAGTCCCCATTCTGTAATGAGTGTTCCTTTTAGTAAGAATGCAAAAATAAAGCTGTCTGGAACTATAAACTATGATCACGTTTGTTGTTATTTACGTTCATGTTGGTAGATCTTGCTCTTTCCTCAGACCAAACATGTAGATCTTTGTCTGAAAAAGGTTGGTGACCACTGGTCTAGTGTATTCCGATTCCTGACCTAGTCGCTGGAGAGAAATAAAATTGAGCAGAGAAACTAGGTGGTGCCAGCCTGGCTACTTAAATCGCCGCCCTCCAAGGACAAATAAAGAGATTCTGATTGAGTCTGTACGCATATAAAATGAAGAAAGTAGGAAAAAAAACACCAAGTGTGAAGGCCCAAACTTTTGACTGGCGTTGTATTTTTGTCACTTTCGCAGTCGCTTCACATCTGCAGTGATTAGCTCCTTACCTAATCATGCTACAAATCTCCATCGTCACTTCAAATCTCCGCTCGGGCCTTCAGTAACAGTCCCCAGCGCAGTGCCTCATTACAATTTACCATTTCACGCCTCGACAATGAGCTGAACCAAAGTGGGGAGTTTTATGTCAACAGCTCAGTGCTTTTTACAGATGTACCGGCTCATAATCACTTTCACTCCTCCAAAAAGGAAGCAATAACGCAGCTATAAGGCCGGGCTGATCCTCTCATCGCTCCTGTTTCCTGTTTAACTATGTCAGCTAGTTTCTCCGTCTGTAATCGTATCCATCACGTTCAATTGTCTCGCGCTTATGGTTCATGTAGAGTAGTTTGCCCTTGTGGAATACACCGGGTACGTAATGTGGAGTGTGATTTACTCTAATGCGTCCTGGGAGCTACTGGGAGGCTGCAGATAAAGGTAAGTTGAAATAAATTGTTCATTGAGTATTGGTTTTTATCACAAAACCCAATTTTTTCTACTTTAAAGGGTCCGTATTTCGCTGTTTTCTGATCTGTTTTAGTTTTATTTACTCGTTGAAAACAGATCTTGAGTTGTGTTTTGTTTTGTTCACACACGTTCAACTCACAAACTCTGCATATTTAGGGTGAGTTCTTCTCCCAGAACAGAAAACACTCTGTTCCACCTTGTGATGTCATGTGCCAATACAGGGAAATGCTCCACCGTGGTTTTAAACTCCATACACCGTCACTATGTTTATCTCATGTGTCGTTGCACTGCGATATTTGTATTTGTATTGAATGTGTGATCAAATGGGAATTATGCAGTGAGTGGAGTGTGCAATAATGGAAACTGTGCAATGGGTGGAGTGTGCAATAATGGGAATAGTGCAGTGAGCGGAGTGTGCAATTATGGTATTTGTTCAATGAGTGGAGTGTGCAATAATGGGAACTGTGCACTGAGTGGAGTGTGCAATAATGAGAACTGTGCAATAATGGAAATTGTGCAATAATGGGAACTGTGCAATGAGTGGAGTGTGCAATAATGGGAGCTGTGCAATAATGAGAACTGTACAATGAGTGGTGTGTGCAATAATGAGAACTGTGCAATAATGGGAACTGTGCAATAATGGGAGCTGTGCAATAATGAGAACTGTACAATTAGTGGAGTGTGCAATAACAGGATCTGTGCAATGAGGGGAGTGTGCAATAATGGTAATTGTTAAATGAGTGGAGTGTGCAATAATGTGAAATGTTAAATGAGTGACGTGTGCAATAATGGGAACTGTGCAATGAGTGACGTGTGCAATAATGGGAACTGTGAAATGAGCAGAGTGTGCAATAATGGAAATTGTGCAGTAATGGAAATTGTACAATAATGGGAACTGTGCAATGATGGGAATTGTGCAATAATGGGAACTGTGCAATGAGTGGAGTGTGCAATAATGGGAACAGTGGGATTGTTTTAGGCAATGGTGTAAACAGACTAAATAATAAAGTGTGTGAAACATGTAACAAAAACAAAACACACACAAATCCAGGTTTGTTTTTAAGGAGGAAACAACATTATATCATGTCCTAAAGCTCACAAGAGTCAATTCTGCATAATATAGAACCTTTAAGTCTTATTAGTAATTTCAAGAGGTGCCTTTTTTTACTCCACTTTACACTAACCAAGAGTGAACCGAGCTACTCCAGTATTTATAGCCTTTTTCCAGTGCTTCTCTAACATTTTACCTGTATACACTGATCTGACATATGTTATTTTTATGTAAATGCATTTCTTTCTCTCCCAGGAGCCAACAATGCAAACGACCTACACATAAACATACACAAATGAGATAACAAGGTAACCACAGCAGGCTTCAGCAGGTCTTTGATACCAAAACACTGTTCTTCTGAGGATTCTAATAAGATGTCCTTCTTTTCCCCTCTCTTATTGATATACCATCTGGCCCGTGTAGTCAGAGCATCCCTTTAGGCCTGCAAATAATGACTCTCCGTATCCACACATCTAACCTGGACCCGGCGCTTGTGCTTCAGGGGGAGTGGGTGACAGTTGAAGTCCTCCCCCTCCTCCTCCTCCTCCCCTTCCCTTCTCTTTTTACTGGTCTTTTTCCGCACCTCCACGCTGGATGTTTTTGACGGCAGAGCGGGGCAGGCCCTCAGTCATCCAGCCCCCCAGGAGGCGCTATAAGGGGGGAGGGGAGGAGAGGAGCGGGAGCCCAGCAGGGGGTAAACACGCCAAGCACGTATTAGGTAGGGCTCTAGAATACCATTGACTTTTGCAGCCTCCCATCGTTCTTGTGTTCTGTTTTGGCGGGTATTACACTTCTATGGGGGTATAAACTGCAAACACAACACACATTTAGATCAAGAACAGCGAATTAAAATGCTGAATAAGTGCCCCCTCCCTTTGTTCTCCTTGCTAAGTCACTCCCCATTCAGATAGTCATTATAACATATATATAAGAAAGCTTCAAAAAGTCGATTTCGCATAATACGCCCTCTTCGAAACCTTTTTTCTTCCATGGAGATTGTGTTTTTTGTGTTGCTTTGCCAAGAATTTCACACAATATGAGATACTTGACACCTCCAGGCTAAGTTACAGGTCAGATCTGCAGAAAGGCAATCCCCCTCTTAGAAAGAATGAAGTAAATGTGATCACAACAAAGAGCAGTGAAGTTGCAGGCACCTTCGATGGATAGTTGCACATCAGGCGAGCGAGTAGTGAATGACTATGTGATTCTGCTGAATGATACAGGTGTTAGATTGTGGATCGGGTCGAATTTTTCTGTCCGAGCCTGGTTCACGTCCGACAGAGCACTGATCGAATCTGACCCGGGCCTGATAGGCATTAAGATATTTGTGCCCGAACCTGACCAAACACACAATTACAATCACACTATTTTCATAGGCCTACTAATGACAAATGTAGGATATTGTTTGTATGAGATGCAAAATAAAAACTCTGTCTTTATTACTCACCTCTCATAAAGTGGTGAATTTAAAGTGCACATCTCATCCACATTATCCACAGAAATTGTCTTCCGCAAATAAAGACACCCATTCCACAAAACTGCAGTATTAATCCAGTTTAAAATTAGACCACGTGTGTCTGTTTACATCCACACAGTGCACGGATCAAGGTGAAGTTGCAGATTAGCAACAGTCACTCTACTTCCTGTGGATTTTATCACCAATCTTTATGCTTTACAAATCATGTATCTGATGTACTGCATCATATTTCACAAATAATAATAACTGGCTTGTATCTAAAGTAGTCCGAAACAGTCGGACTTCGGACACGTTTCCGTGCACTAACAGGTATCACTCATTAAGAAGATAAATTGTAGAGTGAAGTAAGTACATAGCAGTGGGCGTGTACCGGTGGTGGAGAAACATCGGTTGATTGGCGTCTTGAAAAAAGAGATTGAAGATTGCTCAGATGTGCACAAATCACTCGAAATACAACTTCAAGAGGATAAATGAGAAGGGGAACAACTATAATGTGGTTTAAAGCTCTAAAAAGTCGATTTTGCAGTATAAATCTGCTTTAAAAAACTGTTTTCATAATGGCTTTGCAATTCCTACTGGCTCCCACCTCCTTTGGTTACACTGCGTCACTATAGTGTCTTAACCAGCAAATAAAAAGTACGCATACAAGGTTGGCATTATCCTTTTAGGGTAATAATAATAATAGTTTAATAACTGTCTTGAGAACCAAAACATCAAATTATTTATATATGAAAAGTTATTATATTCGTGTATTTGAACATGTTTATTTTGTATTTGGGGACACGAATAGGTCATGTTTATGGAATTTATAATCAAAATCTTACTCACAATTCCTTTAAGGTCCTATATTACCCATAACTGACTATTGAGCTTTTAGCAATGTCAGTATGTTGTTACGTTCACATGCACTTCCTGTATTAACACATGACATCACAAGGTGGAACAGAGTGTCTTCTGCTCGGGAGAGGAAATCAGCCTAAAATATGTGATGTCCGTGATGTCAAGATTGCGCTTTTCAAATGTTTCAGCTCACCTTTGTATATTGCACATCTCTGGTGCAACTACAAGAAAAAGAGTTTCCAGAGTTTGACAGTCGCCTATGATGATTTTTTTGAGAATATTTCTGAAACTCGTATTACGCGTGTCGTCACGATTAGATGTCGTATTTATTCATTTATGTCTAGAGCCATGAATCTGAACAATCAAATCATTCAAGCTCTAGTGTGTCCTGTGAGAAACTCTGAGCTAAGATTCACCTCTAAGCTATTTGTTTCTTATTATTTTTATATTCTTATGTACTGTGAACCAGATATTTTGTGTGTTTTTTTTTTTTTCCAACTTTGTTTATTGAACATTTTAAACATTAACAACCAAACAGAGTGCACTGTATTGAATAATACCATTATAGACATGACAGTAGAGAGGACACACCCCCACCCACTGGCCAAACAATCCAAAATAAAATTTAAAATAAAACAAATAATAAAAAATAAAATAGTAATAATACTAATACCAATAATGAATAAGCAAATAGAATTGATAGTAGTAAATAAATTAAATATTAATAATTATTAATAAATTGATTAATTAGTTATACATTATTAGTTATTATTAAAAAATAAATAGCTGATTTAAAAAATAAATTAAAAAGTAAGAGGTAGGGATGCGAAAGAAGAAAAGGAGCCCATAGAGGTGAAAAAACATGGGATAGGAAGAGGGGAAAAAAAAAAAAAAGGGGTAAGGAAGAAGGAACAGAGAGAAGAGTTATTTTCTATATTTTAGAAGACATCCTCCAGATCCTGAGGAAGAGTTAAAGAGTCGATGTGATGTAAAAAGGGGTGGAATGGAATAATTTAACTGAGCCTCTGAGTGAGAACCTCAGTTTTTCAAGTTTAAGATTGTACAGCAGTTCACGAACCCAGCGAAGATGTGTCGGGGGATGGGGAAGTTTCCAATTAAAGGTTGTATGGAGGATTTTTTTTTTTTGTTTCAAATTGTCAATGAAAGTTTAAAATACCATTACAGAGACGCAGCAGCCTTGTAATTACGATGACCAAAAAAAAAAGAATGAAAATTTATCAACTGTGGACGTGTTGAGGCCAGATAAACATCAGCCAATAGAAAACGAGGCTGCCTCTTTACCTATTGGCTGTCAGGTCATCAATCAAACTCCCTATGTTTCTAGTGTAATTGACTCGTCGGGATGCAGGGATCACGTGGTTTATGCAGCGGTTCTTAGAGGCTTTTTCAAACTGTCACTTCCTCACAAAGTTTGTTGCGATGGCGGACGAGAATCCACGACCAGTTCGCCGCAAAAGAAAGTCGGTTCTTGAGGTCGCTGAAAGAAGAAGAGAAGGGGAAAAGGAGCGAAGACAAACTGAGGTGATTCTTGGAGATTCCTTCCAGCGATTGCGCGAGTGAAGCGGACGAAGGGTCTAAAAACTCGCATGCACAACATTTGTAAAAGAACTGTCGCTGTATTTCTCTTCCCTTAAAAAAATCCTCTATACAACCTTTAAGTAAAATCAGCCTTCGGGCCAGCAAGGTGGTAAATGCTATGGCCAGTTTCATCGCATTGGGCACATTTGAAACAGGGGAGGATATTTTGTGTTTTTAATAAATACTGAATTGAAATGAATTGAATTAAACGTGAGTGAATGAATTAAAACACAACTCCGGTTATGTTTGTGACGAGGAAGCAACATTACTGTACAACACAGATCAGAAAATCGAGTAATACGGGAGCTTTAAGGACAAGATCATGCAAATACGGCCCATTCAAATAAAGGGTAAAGGCTTGTTTCGAATGTCAGGTCACCGTGAGGAGACTTCAGTGCATCGTGATGTGATGTGAAGTCTGTGTCATGTCTGTGTCTGTGCAGGAGATGTGAACAGCTTCATACATGTATTCATTGCACACGAGTACACGGCATGGCGTCCAACTTGATATGATCCACGGATAGGCACACCTGCAGCCCTGAGTGTTCTGCAAGGGGAAATCTACAATATATATATACTCTTGGATTCGATAGAGATGTTTGAAAAAATATGACGGCTTATTTTATATTACATTTTACGTTGAAAATACCCGTTTCTCTGCATGTCTTGTGTATGAATTTCTGCCTACAGTTTTTTTGCATGAGCCCTGAATGACCCGACATCACGCTGCAAATAGGAAACGTTCATGTGGGCGCTTACGGCTCCGTCGACTCTGGTTCTAATTGACTTTGCATTGAAAAATTGTCATCTCTCTCTGCAACTGCTGCAGTGAGCCTCATCATTTTGGTTTTAAAATGTTCGTATTAACCCGCTCTACATGATTCTGGTGTTTTCAATTCACTATTTCGCCTGTAAATAATTCCTCTTCTTAATATCGAATCCAGCTCAAATTTCACTTATATAACTGCCAACATCAATGAGCTTCATTTGACTGGAGCTGAATCCTACGGGTGACGTCACACTCCCTTAATCTTGTCCTCTGCATTTGACCCATCCTTCAGGAGCAGTGGGCAGCACATGGGGCACCCGGGGACCCATCTTCATGATCTTGTTGCTTGGCTTGGTCAGGATGATCTACGCTGGAGAATTTTTACCTGTGGTGCATGTTTTTGGGTTGATGGGGGAAACCAAACACAGGTGAGAACACGTAAACTCCACACAGAAAGTACTTTTATTATCCTCGTAGGGAATAGTCCACATCTGTTTACAGTCTAGTGAGTGTTAAATACCTCCTCAGTTGTCCATGGTAAAGAAGAAATGCAATTTGTCAACTGGACAAACGTTTTTTGTTTTTTTTTTGGTTGAAAACGTGTCACAGCGCATCCACATGTTTATTAAGTTCTGGTGAAAATGCTGGTGAACACTGCCTTGTATCTGCCTGAAGGGAGGAGCTAACTACACTGAAACTACTCTGAAACTAACACACCTACTTGTTTACAGTTTCTGTTGTTGGGTCATATTGTACGGGGGTCATATGAGCAGAATCATTCAGGGCTATAATGGAGCTTTCACACCTCGGGCCCAAACCTGGCTATTGTTTTCTTAGTTTTAAACTTTAAACAAAAAGGGTGTTAGTTCCAGAGTAGTTTCAGTGTAGTTAGCTCCTAGTTTGATTCATCGGTTTCACTTCTTGGAAATCGTTTGACCGTTTGAGCATTAGGATCCGTTCGCTCGACGGTAGGAGGGTACTTTTTGTATTTAATCAATCACTGCTATTCGGCTGTGACGTATGTAATGCGCCAAATGCCGTAGGAAGAACGACAATAACGTCTTTTCTCTTTATAAAATTCACCAAACATTCTCTTTGTTCCGGCTTTAAATCCTTGATCTCTGAGATCATTGCCAACACAGAATGTCTGTCTTCGTCTGCATCAATCTCAACGCTTTGTTCACTGTTGTGCTGTTCCACAAAAGGGACCCAGACAAGTGATTGAGTTTGACGTCATGGCTTCACTGCTCTTCACTGATTGGTCGGTGCGTGGTCTACAACTTCCGAGGTTCTTGCAAATCGTCTAGTGTATTCTGATTCCTGACCTAGTCGCTGGAGGGAAATGAAATTGAGCAGAGGCACTAGGTGGTCAGTAGTTAGCTCCTCCCTTCAGGCAGATATAAGGCAGTGTCCACGAGCATTCTGACCAAAACTGAAGCAGCAGCATAAACAGCATAAACGTTTGTCCAGTTGACATATGAATTTCTCCTTTGCCAAACAGTCCAACCACAGCTTTGAATCTGCTCCTATTTTCACATTTTAGGATTTTGCAGAAACAGCCCTCGTCGTCTCCTGCTGGGGTTTGTGGACGACATTAGAAGCAGCATGTATGTGAGTGAGTGAGTGAGCCTGGACACCCCCGGGGAGGCTGCAGGGCCTGGGTCAGCCATATGGTGGCACCAGCCTCCGGAAAAGACCCACCCACACTGGTACAACACGCTGGTACTGTGCAGACTGTGGCACTGAGGGCATGAGGGGCAAACAGGTGAGAGAGGAGCGGGAAAGACACGAAGAAACAATCATACATTATTAAACCATTGATACTTTTCAGCTGATGCCATCGTAGGGGTGTGGCTCTTCTCTGTCCGAGGCTTTATTAGACTCTGAGCTTTATTTTAACTACAACAGATGAGAAGATTTGTGCTGTTTAACAAGTCTCTCTCACACATAAAATTACAATCACATAAGTCAACAGTTTTTCAGTTCATCACTCTCAATTTTTTGTTGAAAATCAAACTCTTAAACATGACCACAAACACTCGGACTAATAACAGACTCCTGAAAATGTGCTGTTTAAATACATTTTGTGTTTTTTCTTGGGCTTTTAGACAGTTGCCACCTTTACATGAAAGCTTTAATTCAGAATAAAAATAAATTAATTCTGAAGAAAAATGTATTCCACTTTAAAAACACCATGCAAACAATTAATTCCTGATGAAAATTATTATTCAGAATTGAACTTATTTCCGAAGTAAGTGGGTGGTTTATTCTGATTATTCCTCGCTCATGTAAATGCTTATTCTTCTTAAAAATAATTCTGGTTTATCAGCTCTTAAAGTGGTGGTATAATGTGAAATAATTTCTTTGAGCTTTTTTCCATGTTATAATAAATGTCATCCATGCATGTCTGAGTAATTTAGCGATCTCTCCCAGGCCCTGTTCAAACCCTCTTTATGTTTAGCTGTAAGATTCTGTACAAGGCTCCACCCACAAGCTCCCACACGACAATTCTCCATAAATATACAAAAACATGACACAAAACTGTACACAACAACTTGACAAACCTGATCCGATGTGCAGTAGTTTCATTGTGTTGTGATAGAGCTCTGAAGGGGGAGCGACTTAACACGGGGAGGAGCGACTCAGAGCATCAAAAACAAACGTGAAACTTACAAAACAGGCATTGTTTTCGGTGAGTATTGCATTTTCAAAACAATAAAACGTAACACGGTGACCTAAATATGTTATATGTTGGCAGTGTCGGGGAGTAACAGATTACATGTACCGGAGTTATGTAATCAGAGTACAAATTAAGAGTAACTGTATTCAGTTACAGTTACTGTTTCAGTGAGTGGTAATTGGATTACAGTTACTTTCTTAAAATAAATGGATCACACGGCCGTATTTTCCTGTTGTCACATTTTGGACTGTATCCCTTTTTAAAAAATTTTTTTCCCCCAGTAATTCCATTCATTGCTGGAAACTAAACCAGGTCTAAACCAGGACTAAACCAGGACTAAACCAGGACTAAACTAGGTCTAAACCAGGTCTAAACCAGGTCTAAACCAGGTCTAAACCAGGACTAAACCAGGACTAAACTAGGTCTAAACCAGGTCTAAACCAGGTCTAAACCAGGTCTAAACCAGGACCAAACCGGGTCTAAACCAGGACTAAACCAGGACTAAACCAGGTCTAAACCAGGACTAAACCAGGTGAAAACCAGGTATAAAACCAGGTCTAAAACCAGGTCTAAAACAGGTCTAAAACAGGTCTAAAACAGGTCTAAAACCAGGTCTAAACCAGGTCTAAACCAGGTCTAAACCAGGACTAAACCAGATGTAAACCAGGTATAAAACCAGGTCTAAAACCAGGTCTAAACCAGGTCTAAACCAAGTCTAAACCAGGACTAAACTAGGTCTAAAACCAGGTCTAAAACCAGGTCTAAAAACCAGGTCTAAACCAGGTCTAAACCAGGGTCTAAAACCAGGACTAAACCAGGTCTAAACCAGGTCTAAACCAGGTCTAAACCAGGTAAACCGGTCTAAAACCAGGTCTAAACCAGGTCTAAACCAGGTAAAAGAGGATTTAACAGGACTAAACCATGCTGCACGGACCATGTCTCCTCCCAGGCACCGCACTGTTAATAACCTGATTCTGCATCATTTTGAGTAAAAAACATAAAATATTACTGATTTCTACTGGGCTGGCGCCTTTATGTTTGTACTGAAAGTGATTTTTTTTTTTTTTAAGTAACAGTAGGGTGGACATAATTGAAGGCAGCAGTGACCTCATATAGAAAGCATTTCTTTATCAATAATATGTTATAATAATATAATAATATGTCTGGTTAAAGAAAGACTGGACTTTTTATTGTCTTTTAGCAGACAAAACATTTTATGTTAAGATATCCTAGTCTTTACAGAGACATCCTAAGATATCCTAAGCAAATACCAAAGTTTTTTGTTACATTTTTTTGGTGTATGTAATCTGTAATCTGTAGGGGAATACATTTTAAAAGTCACCTTCCCAACACTGTACGTTGACAGTTAAAACCCCATAGAAGTAAAACACCTCCTTTTTAAATACAGAACTATATATTTTGGTTGAGATTGAGACAAATGTATCACGATCAAGCTGTGATAGAATTCTTAGCTTGGGTCTTGTAGCTAAAATAAAGCATCTTTTCGTAGCATAGCCCAGGGCTCAGAACTCTGTATGCTGTTTCCCTTGTCTCAGCGCTGTGTTAATGAGGTGTGCTTTTAATTACATTCACTGATGACTAAATAGAAGCTCTGCACACGCTACAAAACACAGCACAATAAAACTACTTTCTCCTGCTCGTGTCTTCATTATTTACATCATTTTGAGCCGTTATCTGTCAAAATATCTGGTCGTGGCGTACAGAACTGAGGTAGAATTAACCGCCAGAGGTCAGATTGAAGGTGGGTGGCGTCCAAATCGACTTTATTTCTGTAGTGCGTTTCAACTTTAAGTACAGAAACGATGCAAATTCACAAACTCCAACACAAGTTTAAACGAGGTACAAACAAAGAACGTGGTGCAAATGAAAAAAAACAAAACAACCTGCAGCAAGAAACAAAGACAAATGTATCATCATCATCAAATGGGTCTCAAATAGAGAAACGACGCAAAACACAAAACGATGAAAACCAAGAAAACATAAAGAGTCACCGCAGCGGAAGTGCTCCAAACCTGCAGGGGGCGCTCTCAGTGTAACAGCTCAGTGTTTGTAAGTTATTACTCAAGTAGGAGTAAAAGTATGTCATCTGAAAAGTATAATTTCTTCAAAAAGCTACTCAAGTTAATGTGATAATAACTTTCCTAGTGGGTCAAAAGTTTGTGGAGTCCAGGGTTGGGCAGTTAGTTTTTCCATGGGGCCCACAAGAGAAACTGAAAATATTGTGGAGGCCAAAATGCTCACACTCAATTTTGCATAATATTTATTGCATTTCTTTATTAAAAAAAAAAAAAACAGTACACTGCAATGTTTTGACAGGCTGGTAAGACTGGTAAGAGTTTATGTCAGGAGTCTCCAACCTTTTCAAAACAAAAAGGCCAGAGAGCTACACACTTTAGTGGTCGCAAGAAATTGAGTAAATATAATATTAGATGGGGTACAGTTTCATGACTATAAAACATTTACACTATTACTATTATCCATTTGTTAGCGCACAAAGATAGTCATCACATTTACAATGGTAATAGGCATTTAATTAAATCAAATTTTAGCTATTCAGCACAATACTTACGATTCAGAAATCTCTTGGCGAGCAACTTTGAAGGTCGCTCCTGTACGGAAGCCGAGAGGGGTCACAACAAACGCAAACGCCGCAACGAATACAAACGCGACAACACAACAAAAAGCCACAACAAACCAAAAAAAGCCACAACGGAAATGATCGCGGGACTCTATTTTAATGCAAAGGCCGCAACACAAACGCAAAAGCCGCGACACATTAAAAAGCCACAACGGAAGTGACCGCGGGACTCTATTTTCCGACGGACCGATCAAGCGGCAAGTGAAGAAGAAGAACTACAACGTGAAATGAATAATGATAAAACAATAAATTACTTTTACTTACGTTTCCAACTTCTCCGTTCCTTTACTTTTCACGTTGTAGTTCTTCTTCTTCACTTGCCGCTTGATCGGTCCGTCGGAAAATAGAGTCCCGCGGTCACTTCCGTTGTGGCTTTGAGTTGTGTTGTCGCATTTGTATTTGTTGTGACCCCTTTTGGCTTCCGTACTCCTGAGCTACAGGTTGGAGACCCCTGGTTTATGTTATGAATAAACAATGAAAAAGTGAGGTTGTCTTACCAAAACTGTAATTAAAAAACACCTCTAAATTAAAAAAAACTATGCAGCTTTAGTCCATGCATGAGGTAAAATTAAAAAAATATGTTTATTTTGTGATTCCAAATTGGCTTTAACCGGTCAGGGCTGGTCAGTGTCAACCAAAGAGCTTATGTGGCCCAGTAGTTGGACAATGCCCAGATCTGATCTAAGCCTTAGTCTTAGTCAACTATTATATGGAGTAAATATGAGCAAATTAAACCTAATTAAATCTAATTCCACTTTATTTCTATAGCACATTTTACAAACAAAGCAGTTTCCAAAGTGCTGCACAGAGATCATACAACAAAGACAACAATAAGGTAAACTGCTTAAATTTGGTCATACCAGCCCTAAAACAATAAAACCAGTCAAATCAAATAAAAGCAAAATCCATAAAAATCATAAAATAGCAGTAAATAAATAAATAAAATAAATAAAAGACACAGTGTTAAAAGCCTGAGAATAAAACAAACAAAAATGGACTTACTAGCCTTTTACTTACTTTTTAAAACTGACATAAAAACGTAAACATTTAGCAAATCCATCTGTTTTTGTTTATTACCATATTCTGAATGTCTCAAAGTTTGCATCAAATGAGTAAATTTTGCAGAGAGAGCAGCATTATTGAAAATCTTTGTTAAGTTTGTGATCCGGGCCGTGTCAGTTTTGTGGTTGTGTTCGAGCCAGGAGCCGTGTTGGGGAGCGACTGTATTCAGTTACAGTTACTGTTTCAGTGAGTGGTAATTGGATTACAGTTACTTTGTTGAAATAAATGGATTACACGGCGGTATTTTCCTGTTTTTAAATTATTTTTTTTCTGTAATTCCACTCATTGCCGGACAGTAAACCATGTCTAAAACAGGTCTAAACTAGGTCTAAAACCAGTTCTAAACTAGGTCAGGATTTAACAGGACTAAACTATGCTGCACAGACGTGTCTTCTCGTCTTCTATCAATAATATTTTTAATACGGTTCAGTAAAGTCTGGGCTTTTTATTTTCTTTTAGCAGACAAAACATCTTATGTTATGATTTCCTCGTCTTTGTTTCTCTACATCACAGGTGTCAAACATACGGCCCGGGGGCCGGATCCGGCCCTCCAAAACCTTTAATCTGGCCCTCGGCTGATTTTCTACAAAAATATTTTAATCATATTTTCTATTAAAATATTGATAATTTTCTGTTCCGCTGAGCATAGCAGTGTCTCCAGTGTCTCTGTACGTGGCCCCTCCCACCAGAGCAGCACAAATGAAGACTTGTCTCTTTCCAAACGCTCTTAAAGGACGATCGTTTTGACTGTTGACCGTGACACCCTCATCAGAAAAATGGAAGCCGAGTGCAGGATTTTCCAAGAAAAATTGACTTATTCCTATTTGCAAACAAGTTCATGTTAAAACAGTGTGTTGAAATAGCATTTATTTTCATAATATTATAATATTTTGTAAAAGAAAGAGTTCATCAATTAAGAAAGATTTCTGTAATAGATTTGCGTTTCTCTGCACAAATATTTAAACTTATTGCAGTTTTTGGGGTGTATATGCCATGTGTTTTCTGATTCGGCCCCTTTAGGATCAAAGTAGGCTGGATACGGCCCCCGGACCAAAATGAGTTTGACACCCCTGCTCTACAGCAAATCAAGTAATCCAAAGTATTCAGATTACATTACTCACTTTAAATAATTTAATGGATTACATTTTAAAAGTAACTAACCCTTCCCAACACTGGTAACCAGGATCCGTGTTGGGGAGCGGTGGTGCGTTTAGGAGCGTCTGACATGTCAGCGCCGTGTGCCTCTCGGTCTTCATCTCTAATGGAGCATGAATTCTCTTTTGTATCCATAATACATGTGTGTCTTTGAGGCGGCTACAGGTGCCACTCACTCGCTCCTGATGGGCCTTTCCTTGTTGATTTCCGAGCGCTTCACCCTTCGCTCGGTCTCCTACGAGCGCCGCGCTGGATAATTATTCCCTCGGCGGCGTGGCCTTAGCCTGCTTCACCTGCGTGCTAATTAATCGGTTATGTTTACGGTAGCCATTATAACCTTGACAGCTCGTTAGCTTCGTGGCAGAGTCGGCGCTTTCATGACAAATTACTAAGCGGGATGTGTGATACGTCGCCGACTTCTGCTCGCTAGTGTCCCGTGTTGGGGACAAAAGCCACTCTGGAAATAAAAAAACGTGTCTTGAAGATATGAGGTATTCAAATGAGTCGCTAACAGTGAGCGACTCTGTGATGCCGATGTCTAATGTTAATCTGCTCATTTGAATATGAAAGAATCTTTGCCATTTTTGGGGGATCAAAAAAGTGTGAGTAAAGGGACGTGAGTTCCCAAAGCGCGACTGACAAGACAATGGGAAAAGTTTTACAATGTCTGTCGTCTTTGTTTCAACACAAACCACCAGTCGAAAGTCTGGACACACTGTCTCATTCAGACTTTTATATATTTTTATTACTTTTTAAATTTTATATACATACGGAAAACATCAAACATATGAAGGTCGCATAGCCAAGGGTTTATGTTTATGTACGTAGCAGACGCTTTTATCCAAAACGTTTCCCAAAAGCAGAGTTGCTGACCTGTTAAATCCGTGTATCATTTGTTCATTCGTTTTTCAAAATAAAACCACAAATAAGAAAACGAAAAAACAACAATTTTCTTCATTATTTGTCTCCAAAACCAAAATTTCCTGTTTCCGTGACTTAAACTGCGATGCCGGATTTTGCTCCGCATACAGACTGAACCAGGACTAAAACAGGACTAAAACAAGATTAAACCATTTTCAGTCCTAGTCTGATCCCAGTCTCAGTCCTGGTCTCAGTCCTAGTCTGGTCCTGGTCTGGTCCCGGTCTCAGTCCCGCTTTCAGTCCCGATTTGGTCCCGTTCTGGTCGCAGTCTCAATCACGCTCTGGTCCTAGTCTCTGGTCTCAGTCCTAGTCTGGACGTGGTCTCAGCCCTGGTCCTGTTCCCGGTCTCAGTCCTGGTTTCAGTTCTGGTCTCAGTTCTGGTCTCAGTCCTGGTCCCAGACTCAATCCTGGTCTGGTCCCGGTCTAAGTCCTGATCTCTGTCACGGTCTGGTTCCGGTTTGGTCCCAGGCCTGTTTTAGTCCTGGTTCAGTCCATATGTGGCGCAAAAGTCCGGCATCACAGTTTAAGTCAAGGAAACGGGAAACGGGCATTATCCGTTTTTTCCATTACTTATTTAATCACAAATTTGAAAACTGAAAAAACAAATCATTATCCATTTTTTCATTTTGGTTTTGGAGAGAAATAATGAAGAAAACTGTTGTTTTATTTATTTTCTTATTTTTGGTTTTAGTTGAAAAACGAATGAACAAATGATTCACGGATTCTGTTACAGTAACTTAGTTGTCGGTATCAACAGCAAACGTCAAGGCTCATGTGGTGCTGTTGTTAAATAACTTGTTAACTTGTCAGCGTTTGTACCGGAGAGACTCTGATCACAGTCTAACATCATTCTTTTTATGTACATTTAACATGATGCTGGAAGTGCTCTAACTGTACAAATAAATAAGCCAAAGATATTCATTTTGTCTTCTTACGTGCTTTAACTTCTTGGGTTCTTTTAAAAGACAATAGTAAAATGCATTCACCTTGTTGACATGTTTCGGCTGCTAGTCACATTCTGGATTGGGACGGGGCTCGGGTTTTTGGATCGTTCCTCCTTTCACACACCTGGGACACCCTCCTCCAGAGACACCGGGCAACGGGAGGCGAGGTCAGTCTGAGCGACCTGCAGGTCCATCAGGTCTGACCACGCCCACAGGAAGTAACAACAGCTGATATACGACACGTCACCAACAACACCAGGGACAGTTCTGAAGATGACTTGAAGCAGCTGAAACACGTCAACAAGGTAAATACACTTTACTGCACAGGTGTCAAACATAAGGCCCAGGGGCCAGATCCGGCCCTCCAAGACCTTTAATGTGGCCCTTGGGTGATTTTCTACTAAAATATTTTAATTATATTTTCTATTAAAACATTGTTAATTTTCTGTGGTGTTTATCACAGCAGCGTCTCCAGCGTCTCTGTACGTGGCCCCTCCCACCAGAGCAGCACAAATGAAGACTTGTCTCTTTCCAAACGCTCTTAAGTTTTGACTGTTGACCGTGACACACTCATCAGAAAAATGGTGAGTGCAGGATTTTCCAAGAAAAATTTACTTATTCCTATTTGCAAACAAGTTCATGTTAAAACATTGTGTTGAAATTGAATTTTTCTTAAAGTTTCAGGTTGTTTTTAATATTATAATATTATAATAAGAAAGAGTTCATCAATTAAAAAAGATTTCTGTAATAGATTTGTGTTTCTCTGCACAAATATTTGAATTTATTGTTATTTTTGGGGTTTATATGACATGAGTTTTCTGATCCGGCCCCTTTGGGATCAAAGTAGGTTGGATACGGCCCCCGGACCAAAATGAGTTTGACACCCCTGCTTTACTGTATTGTCTTTAAAAAGAACCCAAGAAGTTAAGGTACAACTAAATGATAGTTACAGACATAACCTCTCGTGAAACATACGTGTTGCCGCTTTGCTTTGACCGTAGACAGTTTAGACTTTTGCCAAGAAGAAGCGAAAAAACGGAAAAGTGAGAACGTCCATGCTGCAGACCGACCGTCCTCGATTTGACGGCGGACCCCAGAAAAAATATCACCTCTCGCTCTGTAACTGCTGCTGTCAGGCTCCTCATTTTGGTCTTAAAACGTTCGTATTAACCCGCTCTGCATGATCCTGGTGTTTTTATTTTGCTATTTTATCCGTAATTCGATTCCTATTCCAAAAACAGAACACGGCTCCAAGTACGCCCTTACAACTTCGTATGGATGACGTCGCGCTCCCGTAGTCCACTTCTTTACAAAGTCTATGTTTTTACCCCTTTTTCAATCTTCTGAACACCTTTTGGTTGAGTCAGGTTCTTCTTTCTTCACTTCTTTGCCATTTTTGTTGAATCAAAAAAGTTTGGATAAAGGAAAACGAGTTCCCGCAAAACAACGAGCGAAGTTTTCTGCGTTAGTTTCAACATATTTTCACTGCTAAGCCAAAGAAACACAATTATAGGTTAAGTACAGGGTGGTGGATAGTAAATGAGAAATATGTGTTTATTATTTGTACATGTTTGCGAGAGGAATGCCAAGTTAAAGCTCACATGCTCATGGTAATTTGCGCGAGAGCTTGGCACGTTTCATTGGTTTTCATATAATCGGCTTTTATCGAGTGCCAAAAATCTCCTGCGTTTCTCGAGGCTCAAGCCAACAAGCTGCTGGTGTATGGCCAATGAATTCTACTGTTGAACTGTAACTCACCAATGTCATTTATGTTGAGCGCTGGTGGACATAGATATTACAAGGCCAACCGTAAAGCAGCGACTGTGGTTTCGGTCCAACTGTGAACGAGCCATATGCTTTAAAAAGGGTCCATATCACACTGCGTTCTGATCTGTGTTTTAATGTTGTTTTCTCGTCACAAACAGACCTGGAGTTGACTTTTGTTTCATTCACAGTCAAATCCTGCATATTTACTTTTCTTCTCGTAAATAGTTTGCAGTAAAGTGACAAAAAACTAAACAAAACACATTAGAAAACAGTTTGAAGAGTGCGGCGCTGTCCATAATTTTTACGGAAGCCCTGAGCGGCAAGCAAAAATAAATAAATAAAGAAAAAAGGCATGTCATTTGGGCTCTATTTTCTAATAAAAAAATAAAAAAAAAATTCACCAACAGCTCCCTGAAAAATATATGAAAATTCTTGCCTTTTTTTTTTTAATTAAAAATTTTAAAAACAGTTTGAAGAGTGCGACGCTATTCATATTTTTTACGGAAGCCCTGAGTGGCAAGCACAAAAAAAAAAAAAAAAAAGTATAAAGGCACATCATTTGGACTCCATTTTCTATTATTATTATTATTTTTCACCAACGACTCTTAAATAGTTTGCAGTAAAATGACACAAAACAAAACAAATTAAAAAACAGTGCTATCCATAATTTTTATGGAAGCCCCGAGCGGCAAGCAAAAAAAAAAAGGAAAATTGGCACGTCATTTGGGCTCCATTTTTTTTCACCAACAGCTCCCAAAAGATATTAAAAATTCTTGCGTTTTTTTTTTTTTTTTTGTACCAACTACTTAAAAAAAACAAAAAAACAAATGTATCTTGTCTTTTTTTATTTATTTATTTATTTTTTAACTGTGTTTTACTGGTCAGTAAAAAAAAAAGTATAAAAAGTATATATATAAAATCTAACTCTCTAGAGCCCAATATATTAGTTTAAATGCCAAACTTCAGCACATAGATAAAAATAAAATAAAATAAAATATTAAGAGGTCAAAGCGGGTAATGAAATGTACTTAGATTCCAATCACGCGCAGCATTCAGGTTTGTGCAGAAGCAAAAGTCAAAACGGCCAAACGAACCAAAATAACCATGGCGACGCCGACAGATGTACTTCTGTCTATTTTAGCATCAATTCAAATTGTCTGTTTTGTTTTTGAAAAATGTGCAAATGGTAAGTGATAATTTGTGGACAGGGAAGATATCTGTGCTTTTCTCTCATCTGGATTTGGTTGTGGGTCTGTCACTTTCTTGTTTCTATGGATATGTCATTGCTCTGCCTGGAAAGTTCCACAATATGACAGTAATCAGCTCTACGTTAGATTTTCGCAATTACAGATGGTTTTATACCTAGAAAAACAGGCATTGTGAATGTGAGCAGGGTCACCACTCCACAGATCTAATCTGTAACTTGGCCTGGTTTGGTCTCCATGAAGATAGAAAGATTTAATATCATAAAATGAAACATGGAGAAAAGCAGCTGACCGACCCTCCACCAGAAAAGCTACACAATGCACCTTTAACTAAAGTTTGATTTTTCAGCTTGTTCCGCTGCGTCAACCAATCGGATTCAAATAGTCACCGTGACGTTCTGCGTTTTCTGATCATTTTCAGAGCCGTTCCAGATTGGTGATCCAGAGGTGGGACCAAGTCGTTGTTTTGCAAGTCTTAAGTTGAGTCTCAAAATCTTTGACGTCAAGTCCAAGTCAAGTCCCAAGTCAAACACAGGCAAGTCCAAGTCAAGTCTCGAGTCAATGACCCATCAGTCCAAGTCAAGTCCCAAGTCAAATACAAGCAAGTCCAAGTCAAGTCTCGAGTCTCTGACCCATAAATCCAAGTCAAGACAAGTTGTCTGCTTTTAGCTTCAAGTCATTTGAAGTCTTTAAACCAAAGCACCAAGTAGAGCTTCCTTTTGCAATTTATATGAATTTTAAACTAAACTGTAGTTAAAAAGTCATGGTATATTTATATATGAGTATTTATAGAGTATGTATGAGTCGTAGAAATTAATTTAGTTAATTTTTCCTTTTTAAATTTGAATTTAAATGATTTTAGTGTGAGTCATTACAGTCAGAATAGAAAAAATTCAGATTTAAAAGTGCTTCTCAAGTCTTCTCAAGTCACAGGCCTCAAGTCGGAGTCAAGCCCCAAGTCACTGACCTTCAAGTCCAAGTCGTGTCCCAAGTCTTTGTCTATTTTATGAAGTCTCAAGTCCTAAAAAACTTCTGCCTTGATCAGTCTGGCGTGATCCAGGTTACTTTTTCAAACCTCTCCCCATCTTTTGCACAAATTCTGTTTTCTAGGACTGGACCGATCAACACTTCCAACACTCAAACTTCTGTATTTTTCCTCAGAAAGCAATTACCGCTAACTTCGAACAAATACGCCTTTTCCACTGGTTGCTGATTTCCCTGAACTCTATAGAATGTCCTTCAGTAGAAAAGGAGATAATAATTCATGCTGGGGGGGCCTCTGATCTGCCAACAGGTCTTTCCGCGCTGGTCCTCACTCCCAATCACTCGGCATTGTGGAAGGCAAATTGGAGATGTATAATTCAATAAGCAACGCGCTAAAGAATTAATATATTCCAGTTAATTATGCCACCGTGTGTGAGGAAACTGTAGTACATCGGATTACTAAAGTGATTTTTACGTCTGACCTTGGTCTCAGCAGATTCGCTTCATTACGAGGCGTTAGTTATGGCTTATCATTTGAAACAATTGCAATGGAAAGGCGCGATCATTTTCTATTCAGGAATTGACGTCCGATGTTTAAATAAAATATGTTTAAATAAAATATGTCCGAAAGGTGCGAAAGTAGATGGATCTTTGCTGCCAGCCGTGATTGCATCCGAAGTTGACTTATTCATATTTACGGTATAGAGTTAGAACTTAAAGGGAACATGTAAAGCTTTGTTCTGACTTTTTAACGAGTTTGTTCTTTAAAGATCTATTACGGAACATTTCTGTCCGTGGAGATGTTATTGCTTTGCCGTGAATGTTCCGTGGTATGACATTAAACGCATCTATCCAACATTTATTCTTCAAGGATGTTTCTGTTTCTCAAAAATATAATAATTCTCTTTGTGAATCTCTCTGGGTTGCCTCTCCGCAGATCTGACCTGTAATGCAGCCTATTAGTAGTAGATACATTCAGTTGCTACCGTGGAATATTTTAGACAAAACAATGACATCTCCATGGAAACAAGCAGGTGATGGATCCTCCACCAGAACAATTACACAAAGCACTTTTAAATGTGAAATAATGTAAGTTTGTGTTTAGTGTCTGAACCAACGCTTGAATAAGAAACAGAGGTTGGGTAGAGTAGCCGAAAATTTTACTCAAGTAAGAGTAAAGCTGTTCCAAAATAATATTATTAATTATTAGGGGTGTAACGGTAAACAAAAATCACGGTTCAGCACATACGTCGGTTTTGAGGTCACAGTTCAGTTCATTTTCGGTACAGTATGGAAATAAAACGCAAAACCGTTCGCTTGTTGTTTATTTGTGTGTTTATTAAACCAACAATTAGTTTTAACATTATACAAATGGGAAAATAAAACCAATGCAAAGTGCTGCTTGGTAATACTGATTATTTGTTATTTGTTTATTTATTTCATTTATAAAGTATAAAAAGACATCGACAGTGTCACAACATCAAACAAACAAGAAATGAATGAAAAGGAGCAGAAAGAAAGAAGAGTTATCTTATGTGATCTGCCCCATTTTCCCTTTTCAAGACAAAACATCAACACTGATAGTTACTTTAAAACATTTCAAATCAGTACATTTCAGTTCAGGCACAAATATTAATCAGTTGCAAACAGAAATCTTTCACTATCATGCACAGTTTTCTTTTTCATACGTACACATTGCATTTGATTTTATGTGTTTTTTAAATGCCATCATTGTACATTGCACTAATAAGTTAAATAAAATATTCTCAAATAAGCAACAAATGTATGAAATATTATATATATAAAAAAAATTATTCCTTGTGAACAGTATACAAAACATTTTAAAAACAGGGAGGAGGTGGAGATTCTGTGCCAGTGAAAGTGAGGACTGGGGCGCGACAACTGTAGTTTTGTGAGGATTCAGGAGGGACGTAGTCAAGGCGGGGGGGCAATTGTTGCCAAGGTGGCCGTCCTAACTATAAAGCGCTGCAGGAAACACTGCGCCAATCACAGACGAGTTCCCTCGTGAATATTAAAGAGCCGAGCCTCCGTGTAGCTGCACATGTAGAGGTGGAATGTAAACACACACAAATTCACTCGAGCACAGCCCTACACCAAACCGAACGTCCTGTACCGAAACAGTTCAGCACGAACACATGTACCATTACATTCTTATTAATTATTATAGAAGTACAAAGTAGAAATTACTGAAGTAAGAGTAAAAAAGTATTTGGGAAAAGTACTTCTCAAGTAAGAGTGACTGAGTGACTTTCTGGTTGCCTCCTGCTTGTCTCCATAGAGGTTTTTGCTTTGCGTGGAATGTTCCAGAGCTTGGCATTACACTTTTATAATGTATTTTATTTATGGAATCAAGCGGGTTGATGTCATCAGGCCAAGTTACAAGTCAGATCTGTCTGTGGAGAGCAAAGGGAGCGGAGACTCAGTGGGTCAAAAACTAAAGTGAAACATATAAAACATGTTAATACGTTGTTTTTCAGTGAATAAAACATTTTCAAAACAATAAGAGGTATCATGGCGATGTAAATATGTTATGTGTTCACAGTTAATCCACACAGAAGTAAAACTCCCACTCTTTAAGGACGTTACCTGGTCTAAACTCAACATTTTAACTGTTTATAACGGGCTGATAGTGTTTCCAGACAGTGACAGGAGACGCCTCAGGGCCGTCCTGGAGCCAGCGGCACGACTACGGAACAGAGCGACAGTTTAAAGGAGCCTGTTTGGTAAACCTGTGTCAGAACTGAGCTAAAAGACTTGAACCTCCGCTCCAGGTGACAGTAGCCTACAACATGTGCTCTTATCAAGTAGAGAGGGGACTTTCGGCTCTTTTATATGACCCGAATCTTTTGGTTTGGTTCAAGTCCAAGAGCCGCTGAAAAGACCAGCTCCTTTTAGGTTTGTTAAGTCTTCAGTATTGATACTTTGCAGCTGATGTTATCAACATTCCCTGGGGGTGTAAAGATGCTGCTCTGTTGGAAAGTCTGTTACTCAGGTTAGACTTTAATCTGAGCTTTGTTTTAACACAATCTGACCAGACAGAGCTGACATGACTGGAACTACAACAGGAGAGCTGATTTGTGCTGTTAAACAAGTTTCTCCCACAAGTCTCTCTCCAGCAGCGCGTCAATTTCAAGATCCTCCTGATCGCCTGCAAAGCTCTCCAAAACCAGGCCCCTCCACACCTCACAGACCTCGTCCAGTCCCACAGTCCCTCCCGCCGCCTCCGATCAGCCGACTCCAACCTTCTCACTCCCATCGTCAAATCAAAGCACTGCACTTTGCCACGGCCGCCCCACCCACCCTCTGGTACTTGCTCCACCCCTAGAGGTGTAACAGTACAAAAATCATGGTTCGGTTCATACCTCGGTTTTCAGGTCATGGTTTGGATCATTTTCGGTACAGTTTAGGAACAAAATACAAAACTATTTGATTGTTCTTCATTTGTGTGTTTATTAAACCAACAATTTGTTTTAACATTATACAAATGGGAAAATAAAATATTCTCAAATACACAACAAATGTTTGAAATATTATTTTTAAAAATCCTGGTAAACAGTAAACAAAACCTTTCAAAAAGTAAAGTGCGGCACTAACAGTTCCAGCTTGAAGTTTTACTCAATCTTCATACTCTTGGCCAGAAAAAACAACTTGTCCACATTGTCTGCAGTAAGTGCAGATCTGCTGCAGTTACAACGTCCCCAGCGGTTGATTCTGTGCCGGCGAAAGGCAAAA
Organism: Boleophthalmus pectinirostris; assembly: GCF_026225935.1. Lineage (NCBI taxonomy): Eukaryota > Metazoa > Chordata > Actinopteri > Gobiiformes > Gobiidae > Boleophthalmus > Boleophthalmus pectinirostris. Next base: position 37,387,244 of record NW_026571190.1, on the reverse strand, counting down.
GTGAGGACTATGGCGCGACGGATATAGTTTTGTGAGGATTCACGTGGTTCAGAGAAACGTAGTCAAGGCGCGGGGTATTTGTTGTCAAGGCGGCCGCCCTAACTCTAAAGCGCTGTGGGAAACACTGCCCCAATCATGGACAAGTTCAATCGTGAATATTAAAGAGTCGAGCCTTCCGTTCCGTGTAGCTGCACATGTAGTGGCGGAATGCATCTGCAGTCCAACTTCTTCAGAACTGGAACCCATTTTATAGATTGGGAAACTTTGGTAAGTATTGTTGGGGTTCAGATGACATCAGTACATTCTATAGGCCAATATGATTTAATACAGATGGGGGGGGGGGGGGGGGGGGGGGGTTCAACTACAGATTTTTTGCCAGTAATAGAAATTATCAGGTTCCATATTTGGGAATTTCTTGGCAAAGTACGATGTAATTAAGAGGAAAAACTGGCTCTTGTTCCCCATCTGGAACTAGGAAATCATCCATTCTACAATCTGAAAACCACAAATTGCTAATGTGTACATTGTGTCACCATGGTAACATAAAGTCTGCCATAGACATAGAAGCAGAACACCCCCAGCGTCATGTCACTTATTTAAAACAAAATGTATAACTTCTTGCTCTTAAACCTGCTTTTACCTCGGATATAAAGTGGTGCTTGGTCTTGATGATTCTGGAGAAATCTGTGTTGTTTCTCAGTCCTCTGCATAATTTTTTTTTTTTTTTTCTGTTTTACTCGTAAGATGGTTTATTTTGACACAAACAGGCCAGGCCTTTCTCTGATTGATTACTCCAACGGCCAATTGTTTTGGCAAAGTTTTCTAACAACTTGTGGTTTTATTTGACCAAGAAATGTCTGTTCAACACTAAATTAAAACATGAAAATGATGAAACTCGGTTGTTAAGTTTGGCGTGGTGGTGTCCAGAGTGATGCCCAATCGTTTCCAAAAGTGTATGGCACATATTTTTGAAATGCCCCAGAACCCTTTGGCAAGAGAAACTGGACTGGACTGACCACCCAGAACTAGAAAAGAGTTTTTGTGACACAGAAAAACCATCCTTCAATGTGGTCTGTTTAAAAACTCAACTAAATGGTGTTAAATTTGACTTACTCGCCTCACTCTGATTTTAACAAGATTTCCAAACGGACTAAAGCTAAGTTGCTAAATTCATAGATGACCCTCACGTTGGGGGTGTTCTACATGTGTCTCTATAGCAAAATATTCATCAATTACCGTGGTGACACAATTGCAAACACTGCCAAAAAGTTTTAAGATCGACTGAAAAATACAAAATGGATTTAAACAGCACATGTTCAGAAGAAAGCATTCATAGTTAGTTTGTTAATTTATTTTTCCTCTTCAGTCAATTAACATAATCATTAATCACATTACAATGGTTTAACATGGAAATTATTAAAGTTATTCTACAAATCTAACGGGTTTGGGCTGAAGTTTTAACACGTATTTTGCCAAACCCTATTAACATATAGAACAGGAAACAAGACGGCTGAACTATTTACAGAATATACAAAATAAAACTCATTTTTTATGAATGTAGGAAAGATGTTCTTCATTCTTTTGATATACACATATACACAATACAGACACACAATCCAGTACACATTGATGTTCATACACACACTCACACCTATTGGTATATAAATACACAGACACTTCGTATAATTGATGGTTATTGTTAATCTGTAAGTTCCATAACGTAACTACATGATTTACTGTAGTTTCTCTTTATCTCCCTGTATTCTGTATAGTCAATGAGAGTGACTACTGTATTCTTTGGACTATAAGTTGCCCTATTTTTCATGGTTTGCGTGTTTCCTGCGACTTATACTCCGGTGCGATTTATATAAAATCTAAAATATAAAATTTTCACACTGAAGTGTCGAGAGATTCTAGTCTTGTGTGTGAGTATCTGCTGCTCCTGTTCCTCCTGTGCCACTGTCACTTGGCTCTACTGCGCATGTCTCCCGCAGAAAGAGCCTCAGTCCTGTCTGTATCATGTCAGTCGATCGCACCGTTACTTCTAATTTAAACAAACTTATAAAGACGACCGAGAAGACTGAACACAAATGCCTCCAAAAAGAAAAGCATACTGCAGATTACAAGATGCAGGTCCTTAAATATTCAGGCAAAAACGGTAATCGAGCAGCAGAAAGAAAGTTTGGAGGGAGTGAGAAACTTGTGACACCGGGAGGATGCACCATGAAACTTTCCTGAAGTCACTGGATGGATGGACAAAGCCTGGACTTCAGTGACACCGAAACCATCCAGTCGGGATTCAGAAAGACCCGAATAATTCTAACTGGAACTGATGCTGAGTCTGACGACAGCGACACAGAAGAGGAAGCGGCGCTCTGTTTACCTCCGGAGGTCGCGGAGTTGTTCAGAAGTGACACCGAGGATGAAGAATTGAATGGATTTAGTGATTTGGAGTGAGATGGAGAGTTTGGTAAACTTGTTCTGTTCTGTTATTTATGTTATAGTTTATCTGAAGAACTGTTCATATGTGACGTTAACAGTCTGTTGTTCTCTCTTCTATTGTTTTTACTACAACTTGACTTTTAAGATGAAATGTCGGTTCCTGGTCTCTGATTTTATAAGATAACTTTCCCTCAAAACGTGCAACTTATATACGTTTTTTTCTTCTTCATGAGGCATTTTTTGGCTGGTGCGACTTATACTCCGGAGAGACTTATATATGGTAAATGAAAAACTGTTGCGTGAAGCTCAGATCAGTGTCTAACTCGAATAACAGATCAGTTCCTACAGTTCGCATCACGCAAGTATCAATAACCAAGTCAACTACCAAATCCTTTCTGCGTTTCAACACTGATTCGACGAGTTTTCTTCTAGTCAGGCCATCAAAACTTTTTCAGAAGGTCTAATTTCTAATGCGTAGCCTGACGATCTCCCCCGAAACTCCTCGCGCAGATAAATTTCGTGCAAATTTATAACTGAAACGCTCGAAACGAAGAGAACGAAGCGGCGGTTTCAAGTGTTATCATCAAATACTAGTCTAACAATGAGCCCGTGAGGAACAACTTGTGTAAATTGCATTAACATTTTACAACATAGGCTGGGCTCTTTGTGTCTCCTGGCCTCATCTCATTACAAGCCCCATTATTATTCCTTTTCACTGCGTTACTACAGGCAAAAGCGCGTACCTCTGACATTGTAAAATAATTAGCTACTCCCAATACTTCAACGGCACAACGCGTTTTCATTTTTTTCCTCTTTTTTCTCCATGACACGACGCCGAATTACCTGAAGAGTACCTGAAGCAATGCGTGATCCTAATTAACTTCCCTTAGAGATCAAATGCACACAGCGTTTTTTTTATTTTTTTTTTAATAGGAGAAATCAAAACAGGGTCTGGTCCGGGCTTTTGTCTCCACGCGTCTGACAGATCTAACCTTACTGGGAACATGCGGCGCCTTTCGGAGTCGGCGAGGACAATAGAGAGCGTTGCAAAGAAGCCATTTACTCCATCAAGTAATCAATGCGTAATGCGGGCTGATTTGAATGCGCTTAATCATGGGCCTAATGTTGACGGCTCACCAGTCCGTTTCATCAAATATTCATGAACGAGCGCCAAAACGGGGGAGGAAAAAATTGCACTCAAAGTAGCTCGATAGAATTACATTAAACACCCCCTAATGGTCATTTTGTCCAACTGCAATGGGGTCAAATTTTTGGAATCTTCAGTTACCTTATTTTTCAGACTATAAGTTGCACTTTTTCATGGTTTGGGTGTTAAAATGCTCACAATGACAGCTGCAAAAGGGCTCTCTAGTCTTGTGTGTCAGTATCTAGTACGACTATTACTCCTGTGCCACTGTCACTTGGCTCTACTGCGCATGTCTCCTGCAGAAAGAGCCTCTGTCCTGCTGCAAGTAGTGAAATATTCAGCTGAAAACGGTAATCGTGCAGCAGAAGGAAAGTTTGGAGTGAGCGCGAAACTTGCGGGGGTGGAAAACACTGCTTCACGGTAACCGGGAGGATGCACCATGAAACTTTCATGGAAGTCACTGGATGGATGGACAAAGCCTGGACTTCAGTGACACCGAAACCATCCTGTCGGGATTCAGAAAGGCCGGAATAATTCTAACTGGAACTGACGCTGAGCCTGACGACAGCGAAACAGAAGAGTTTGCGGCGCTCTGTTTACCTCCGGAGGTCGTGGAGTTGCTCAGAAGTGACACCGAGGATGAAGAATTGAATGGATTTCGTGATTTGGAGTGAGATCGTGAGTTTGCTAAAACTTGTTCTGTTGTTTACGTTATAGTTTATCTGAAGAACTGTTCATATGTGACGTTAACAGTCTGTTGTTCTCTGTTCTATTGTTTTTACTAGAACTTGACTTTCAAGATTAAATGTTGGTTCCTGGTCTCTGATTTTATAAAAAAAAAAATTCCCCCCAAAACTGCGACTTATATATGTTTTTTTCTTCTACATGACGCAATTTTTGGCTGGTGCAACTTAGAGTCCGGAGTGACTTATAGTCTGAAAAGAGTGGACATGTCCTCTTCTTTTATAGCGTTTAGTTTTAGTTTACTTTTGTGTCTTAGAAAGTCATTGTTGAACTCCATGAGTGCGTTTACGTGCGCATAAGTATCCTGGATATGATCTGCAATGGACTGACACATTTTGTTTTTGTTTGTGTTTGTGTGTGTGAGAAGTGAGAACTGCTCTGAGATGCTGCTAATGAATTGCCTTATGGGATCAATAAAGTTTTCTGAATCTGAATCTGTTTTTTTGAGTATTCCGGTTTCATCATAGTTCTTGTATATACACAGTATCCTGGTATTAGTATCCCAAATAAACTAGGATACTGTGTACATACATGCGCCATGATGAAACCAAGATACTCCAAAAACCCAATCATACCCGGGACACTGATGTGCATGTAAACACACTCATGGAGTTCAACAATGACTTTCTAAGACGCAAAAGTAAAACACGTCGCAATAAAAGAAGACGACATGTTTGTCCACAAAACTGCAACGAACTTCCAGAGCAAATAAACCAGAGAGAATAAAATATCAAAATTAAAATGGCACGATGACTGTGTTATATGAAATAAACTTTAAATTAAATATTGGACATAGAGGTTGAAATCTGCTTTTTTTGTTTGACACTATAACAAAATAAAAAACAGTTTTGCCAGTTTATTGTTTTTCGTTCATAATTGAAATTCAAAAGAACAAATGGTACACGGACTCTTTTACCTGTTTTTCAGTAGAGTTTGGCAGTTCAAAGGCCGAAATGATCCAAATGATTCTGGTGAAGATGTATGAAGTTTAAAAACACGGTGAAGCACTTCCTGTATTACCACATGACATCACAAGGTGGAACAGAGTCTAAATATGCAGGATTTGTGAGTTAAACATGAAACCAAAATGTAAGAATGAAACAAAACACAACTCCAGGTCTATTTTTAATGAGGAAATATAGATCAGAAAACAGACGGTTGAGCCAATTTCTGGATTTTCCTTGAGGATATATATATTTTTTAACAAAATCTAAAAAACTAATCCAGGAATATTACCTTTTGCAGACCAATCCCGGAACGTAACATCTTCACATTCCAAACCAAACTTTCAAAACCTAATTTATCCTCAACTCTCAACTCTCTTTTGTGTTCTCCTTAAAAAAAAAAAAACCCCAAAAAACGAGATTTACAGATTCATTTCAAGAAGTCCGTCATGTCACGCAACTTTCTCTGCCTCTTTTCGGGCTTATTTACCGCGATGAACTCATCACAGCCCCTGACTCCGGCTCCGTAAAAACCCTCTTGTGTGAAATGGACACACAGTACAAAAGCAAATGATGCAAAAAGGTGAAATCTGGCTTCGTCTGTGCCTCTCCTCATTCTTCATCATTCTCTGTCTATCTCGCGCTCTCTCTCTCAGATGTAGCGTGAACCCCAGTATTCTTTCAAACTCCCCCCCAGTTATATTAAATTTGCAGCTAACCCTCTTAAGTCTTTTTCATGAGATGTATGTTTTAAAGAGTGTGTCAATTCTTAAAGATGCCCTCAGCTTTTATCAGCTCGCAGTGGAGACGGATCGCGGAGAGGACCGTTCGGCGGCGGCGACGGGGCCCCATTTTGCTTGCATAAACTGCATATGAAATCTTAAAAACCGCCTTCTAAAAGCTGATGGCGTTTGACTCAGAACTCGCTCAACAAAGATGCGGTTTCAATATTCATGGACGGAGCTCGGGTTCTGACGATGATTCAATGTTTGTCTTTTCCGGATCGTTGGCTTTCCCCCTTTCGCAAATGATGACAATTTGATTAGTTTAATTTTTTTTTTTTGAGGAGATTGAGGGAAGTCTTGAAAGTTTTTGAAAGAAGGGTTTGGCAAAGTAAAGATCGAGCTTTGCGATGGAAAAGAAGGACCAATTAGTGATGGTTTAGACAAAAGAAATGTTATATGCATGTATGTAAGTCCTTAAAGTTTTGACAAAAGAGAATTAGCTTAATAAAGATTTTATCTGGACAAAATGGTCTTGATTTGCCCCAGTTCCTCGCCGGGATCTTGTTATTTTTGTGTAAGAAGTTTTTCTAGGGTGACCAAACGTCCGTTTTTCCCTGGACATGTCCGTTTTTGGGTGTCCGGGATTTTTTAAATAAAGTGATGGAAATGTGTGGGTTTTCATTACCTTTCATAGATGCATCAATAATCTCAGGACTTCCGGTCATTGCGTGATGCATACTGGGAAGGATTTTCCAACCTCCATGTTTGTTTTCCCATTGGGATGAGTCTATTAACAAATCCGATCTTTTCAAGTCTTTTAAACCATATTGTCATATGGTTATATGATATTGTCATATTTTAGTTTTGGGATTCGGACATCGTAATTGTGTGGTTGTTGGATCCTAACAGCGGAAAACGGCTCGAGAAATTTGTTTGCGAACTCCATAAATGCAAAAGTGAATCAGATGTGTGCGACTGCAAACCTCCGTTCAAACTGTTTCTCTTCCCAGCAGAATTGAAAAATAGTGAAAGGTGAAGGCGATGGGCAGGATTGATCCACGGGAATGACGAAAAAGGAAACCTCTGACTGCCTAAATCATCCCGAGTTTGCAGTGAACATTTTGTATGTGGGAAGGGAAACAGTTTGAACAGAGGTTTGCAGTCACACAGATCTGATTCCCTTTTGCATCTATGAAGTTCGCAAACAAATTTCTCGAGCCGTTTTCCGCTGTTAAGGCCCTGTCACACCTTGGCGATTTAGAAAACGTATGCCGACGTACCAGAATTTCCCTAAAACGCTGGCATACGCTGGACCATTGATGTTTTTTTTTTTTCAATTTTGGGTGTATACATAACGTATCAGTAACATATAGAACGTTTTGATAACTTATACCAACTAATGCTGAACGTGTTGCCAGCGTCCACAACTTATGCCTAACGACAGTCTAACCTATGCATAGCGCACGGCAGCGTATCTCCGACGATTTAAATCATATCATATCATATATCATATCAGTCTCTCTCTGTTCATGGTGCTGAATGCAACAGATCGATTGATAGGTCGATATAAACAGCGAGATCTGTCTGCAGACCACAGGCTGTAAAGTTGTGAGCTCGATCACGTCAGCTGTTTCCTGTCTACAGTAAAACCACTCGCCACTGCGCTTCTAGAGCTCAGAACTCTGCACTTCTAGTTTAGATACAAGACAAAACTGAGTTATTATTATTTGTGAAATGTGGTGCAATACTTCAGATACATGTTTTTTAAAGCATAACAGACTGGAGATAAAGTCCACAGGAAGTAGAGTCACTATCACTAATCTGCAGCTTCACACGTGCGACTCTCGCCTTTTTACTTTCAAAGATCGACTCAAATGGATTAATAGTGCGATTTTGTCGACTGGATGTCATTATTTGTGGAGGACAAATTCTATGGATAATAAAGAGTGAGTAATAAAGTCTTATTATTGAGCTGGTGCAATGAACTGATCTGTTAGGTGATGCTGTATGGTGTTCTCCGCAGATCGCCTACATGAAGCTCTTTTTTTTTAATGCAAATGACAGTTTCTTACGGCTCTCAGTGAGGACATTTTCCCACTGTCTGATATCCTCTGTGGCCAAAGTTTTCTCTGATCAAGTGTTTTGCATCGGCTATGATATATGGAAGCGCAAAGTCTGACGGTTTGCTCCCCATTTTTATACCGATTCTCCTAAACGCCGCCAATATGCCGTTAGAAACACGTTCAGTAAGTTCTGCGGTCGTCTGGAACATGTCAGATACATTCATTAAATTAATAAAGGCATTTTATTTTAACCCGTGAGCGCCTTGGGTTTTGTGCATCTTTTAGCTCTAATCATGTTTAGTTGTTTTCCTTTATTTTTTATATATATAATAGTGTATGTGCGCCCTGGTTACCCTGTATTATTTAGTGATCACTGACTCCATTGATTCTGTGTCTTTGTTCCTGCTGCTGTGTTTGCGCTCGGCTCTGACCTGCACTTGACTCATTGATCTGCTTACATTTTTCTAACATTAAACGAAAGGCCAGAGCACCATCGAGCTTCATTAAAACTACAAATATATGGATGCAGGCAGCACAAACCATGGAGCTCATACGGTGATCAATGCAAAATACTGGTTTGACACATAAAATATATTATTATTTATGGGTCTTGCACCTTTGGTATTGCACTTTACATCAAGCAGTGATTGATTGATGCTCTAAACATAATTCGACTGTTTTTTATGACAATAAAATCTTGAATCTCAAATGATTGTTCGGCCTACAGTACGATTAGTCAGGTTGATGCCACCTAATGCCTTCACTTAATTTCATTTCTCTCCAGCGACTAGGTCAGGAATCGGAATACACCAGGCCAGGCATGTCCAAACTATGGCCCAAGGACCAAATGCGGCCCTCAGATAAATTTTTCTTGGCCCTCAGGCTTCCAGGTGAAATGGCCCAAATTACCTCGCATCAATTAAGAAATAATTTTTTAGTGCAAGTTTTTTTGAAAATCTACCTTGATAAATCCAATATTTAATATTTGGTTTTAAGGATCTTAGCATGAATAAAGGACTGATGGATCATTCTAATGTGTTAAACATGCACATATTTCAGTTATTCACTGTACTGAGCATCAGTCTACGGCCCTCGATCGGCCCTCTGCTTCGTCTGTGTTTAGATATGTGGCCCTTGATGAAAAAAGTTTGGACACCCCTGCACTAGACGGTTCGCAAAAAGCCTGGAAGTGCGAGTTCGGGCACCAGCCAATCAGCGAAGAGCCGTATATTCTGTGTTGGCAACGATTCCTAAGATCAAGGATTTAAAGCCGGAACAAAGAGAATGTTTGGTGAATTTTATCAAGGGGAAAGACGTTATTGTCCTTCTTCCTGCGGGATTTTGGAAAAGCTTAATATACCAGTTAGTGGAGCATTACATACGTCACGACCAAATAGCAACGATTGGTTAAATGAAAAAAAGTACCTGCCTACCGTCAAGCAAACGAATCTGTGAGGTCAGACGGTTTCTACGACGTGAAACCGTCTGACGAATCAGGCTACAGGAAGATTGGTTTTAGTTTAAATGTGCAATCATCAACACCATGAGATAAAGAGATCTTAAAAGAATGACTCAAAAGTATTCTGATTACAGAGCTCCTCCTTTGTATTTTTGTTTAATTTCTTATTTTGTTTTGGCTAATTAATTTCTAAGTCAACCTTTCTAGAAAAAAAAAAAAATGCTTGAGGTGTTTTGCAAGCTCTGTAGTTTTGTCTTTATAACATTATCAACAAAGGGCCCATATTACACGTTTTTCTGATCTATGTTATAATGTTTGCTCATCAAAAACATACCTGGAGTTGTGTTTTGTTTTATTTTTGTTTAACACACACTCTTAATGTCATTATAACATGGCTAAAAGCTCCAAAGAATCAGTTCTGAGTAATATAGGACCTTTCCTTTGGCTCATATGTCGTACACTGATTCACCTGAGCCGCAGTAGCACAGAGCTCTTTACGCTGCTCATGAAAAGTGTTAAAATAAACTGAAGTCGTCAAACTTGTGACCTGAAAACCGGTGACACTCTGCTCAAATATTACACTAACAATGCAGCACTTTGATGCTCGGCGTGCGTATGCGCTCTCTTTATCTATTAGCAGCCTTCAGTCTCACATGTGGAAGCTCCTCTCTCATATAGCGCCTGATTTAAGGTTCAGGATGTGATCGCCTCGGGCCAGTTATTCTAAGAGCCCCTGATGTCAGTGGGACTGCCTGGCAGAATAAAAGCCAAGGCAATAAACTGGGGGAAAAAGTAGCACACACGCATTGAAATGGGGGCCTCCCTCAGGCGATGGCCCAACTGGCCCATGGTTAAATCCTCCACCGAAAGTGTAATAATGACACCACAGCCCACTGAGAGAGGGGGAGAGGAGGAGAGAGAGAGAGAGGAGGAGGGAAGGGGGAGTGACGAGGCTCTCTAAAAACAAAAGCACCCTCTCCGTCCTGTTCCCTTTGTGCCAGTCCAAAGGGAGGGAGACGAAAGCGTAATAATGACACCACAGCCCACTGAGAGAGGGGGAGAGGAGGAGAGGAGAGAGAGAGAGATGAGGGGAGAGGAGGGAAGGGGGAGTGACGAGGCTCTCTAAAAACAAAAGCACCCTCTCCTTCCTGTTCCCTTTGTGCCAGTCCAAAGGGAGGGAGACGAAAGCGTAATAATGACACCACAGCCCACTGAGAGAGGAGGAGAAGAGGAGAGAGAGAGGGAGAAGAAGAGGGGTGACGAGGCTCCCCAAAAACAAAAAAACACTTTATGTCTTGTTCCTTTTGTGCCAGTCCAAAGGGAGGAAGACGAAAGTGTAATAATGACATCACAGCCCACTGAGAGAGAAGGGAGAGAAGAAGCAAGAGAGAGAAAGGGGGAGAGGAGAGAAGGGGGAGTGACGAGGCTCTCTAAAAACAAAAGCACCGTCTTCATCCTGCTCCCTTTGTGCCAGTCCAAAGGGAGGAAGACGAAAGTGTAATCATGAGACGCCAGTCCACTGAGAGAGGGGGAGAGGAGAAGAGGCGAGAGAGAGAGATGAGGGGAGAGGAGGGAAAGGGGAGTGACGAGGCTCTCTAAAACAAAAGCACCCTCTCCGTCCTGTTCCCTTTGTGCCAGTCCAAAGGGAGTGAGACGAAAGCGTAATAATGACACCACAGCCCACTGAGAGAGGAGGAGAAGAGGAGAGAGAGAGGGAGAAGAAGAGGGGTGACGAGGCTCCCCAAAAACAAAATCACATTATCTCTTGTTCCCTTTGTGCCAGTCCAAAGGGAGGAAGGCAAAAGTATAATAATGATGCCACAGCCCACTAGGGGAGGGGGAAAGGAGAAAAGAGAGGGAGGAGAAGAGACAATAGAGGAGGCTGACGAAGCTCTCCTACAACAAAAACACTCTTGCCGTCCTGTTCCCTTTGTGCCAGTCCAAAAGGAGGAAGACGAAAGTGTAATCATGACATGACAGCCCACTGAGAGAGAAGGGAGAGTAAGGGGGAGAAGGGGAGAGGAGGAGAGAGAGATAGGGAAGGGGAAAGAGGGTTGATGAGGCTCCCCAAAAACAAAAGCATCCTGTCTGTCCTGTTCCCTTTGTACCAGTCCAAAGGGAGAAAGACAAAAGTGTAATAATGACACCACAGCCCGCTAAAAGAGAAGGAAGAAGAGGAGAGGGAGAGAGAAGGAGGGAGAGAGAAAGGGGGGTGACGAGGCTCCCCCAAAACAAAATCACCCTCACCACCCTGCTCCCTTTGTGCCAGTCCAAAGGGAGAAAGATGCAAGTGTAATCATAACACTGCTGAAAGAGGGGGAGACAGAGGAGGAGAGAGAGAGAGAGATAGAGGGGTTGAGAAGGCTTCCCAAAAACAAAAGCACCTTCTCTGTCCCCTATCTCCTGTTCCCTTTGAGCCAGTCTAAAGGGAGGAAGACAAAAGTGTAATAATGACACCGCAGCCCACTGAAAGAGGGGGAAGAAGAGGAGAGGGAGAGGAGGAGAGAGAAAAAGAGAGAGAGGGAGGTGATGAAGCTCCCTAAAAACTAAAGCACCCTGTCTGTCCTGTTCCCTTTGTACCAGTCCAAAGGGATGAAGACAAAAGTATAATAATGACACCACAGAACACTCAAAAAGAAGGGAGAAGAGGAGAGGAACCGAGGGGTGTGACGAGACTCCCCAAAAACAAAAGCACCCTCTCTGTCCTGTTCCCTTTGTACCAGTCCAAAGGGAGAAAGACAAAAGTGTAATAATGACACCACAGCCCGCTAAAAGAGAAGGAAGAAGAGGAGAGGGAGAGAGGAGGAGAGAGAGAGGCGGAGGGGGGTGACGAGGCTCCCCCCTAAAAAACAAAAGCACCCCTCTCTGTCCTTTTCCCTTTTGTGCCAGTCCAAAGGGAGGAAGACGCCACGGATGCCAGCAAAGAAAGAGAATTACAGCGCGTGTGATGAGCTGCGAGGGGCTGTGGATCAGATCTGAGCGCGATCAGAGGGGCTTATGGGGCCGTGTTCCTCATTGTGATGTGTTTGCAGATAGACGCATTACACTTGTCCTCTAATCCTGTCCACGGGCCCCTCTGGCTCCTGGCGCCCATAAAGGCTTCATTATAACAGCTCTGGGCCCCGGCGGTGGATTTACTTAAGACTGACACACACCATAAAACATTCAATTCTGTCGTCCGCGCGGTTTTTTCTTTGTGTAATAAAGTTAGTTCCTCTGTTTAAAGAGATTACAGCTATTCACATCCATTCTGTTCCCCCGCTGAAGAGCTTTTTATGTTTGTAACCGAGTGAGTTGTGTCAATTTCTGCAAAGGTGTCTGACAGAAAGTGGAATATAAGCCCGTCGCATTATGTTAAGTACAATAAAATGCGATGTAATGACGTTAAAGTGCCCGTATTACGCTATTTTCTGATGCATGGATGTGACTGAATTGTATAACTGGAATGAATTAACAAATAAAGCATATTTTTGTCGTGTGATAATTTAACAAAGAACGTAGAATTGCAGGACAAGCCGTTTACTTGGATATGGCAAATATGGAACAAATGTGTAAAATTAAATTAACGGAAGTTTAATGGAATGAACTTGTCACATGTTATAATCTTATTTCATCATCAAAAACAGACCTGGAGTTGTGTTTTGTTTTGTTTCATTCACACGTTTAATCCACAACCTTTGGCATATTTAGGCTGTGTTATATTATGAAACTGAAAACCCTCTTGTGATGTCACTAATTGGTAAAACAGGAAGTGCTCCACTGTGTTTTTAAACTCCATACACTTTCACTAGAATCATTTTGATCATTTCAGCCCTGTACTTACCTAATTTTTGAAGCTACAACGATTGTTTTATCATCGTTGAAACTGCTTCACTCTTCGGTGCACCAGCAGATATGAGACTTTTTATTGACAATATGAAGTAAAACTAAAATATTCAAAACCAAAAGCAGCAATTTAAAGGTCCTATATGATCTTTAAGCCTTGTTATAATGTTGCTGCCTTATCACAAACAGACCTGGAGTTGTGTTTTGTTTCATTCACACACGTTTGAGTAATCCTGCGTTATTAAGCCAAATTTATAGTTGTGCGTCAAATCGTCTGTGTCATGGCGCAGAGAGTTTGGCGTCGCCGTGAACCTCCTCCACAGAGTGTCTGCATCGACCAATGTGCACTTCAGAATTTTCTATTTTCTAATTTTCGAATCGACGCAGACAGTAAGGGAAAGTGACTCAGTGTGAGGGTTTCATCCTGCCCCTCCTACCCCTCCCTTCCCTGTTCTTTCCCTGCTCCCTCTTCCCTTCTCTCACCTTATTTGGTTTTTCCTGGGCGGGTCCCCAAATCATCTCACCTGCTGAGCTCCACTCCTGATCCTCGTCAGTAATCATCTCCGGCAATAAAAGACCTGCTGACCTGCTCTCCGGTGCCAGATCGTTCTGTCAACCAAGTGGTGAACTACTCAGGCTATTTGTGTTTTTGAGCATTTTAAAGGTTTTTCTCTCTTACCTGTTTACTTTTGTCCGTTCCCCAGTTCAACCGTTTTGGAGAATCCGTGTATCATTCGTTCATTTGTTTTTCAATATAAAACCAAAAATAAGAAAACGAAAAAACAACTGTTTTCTTCGTTATTTGTCTCCAAAACCAAAATAAAAAAATGGATAATGATTCGTTTTTTCAGTTTTCGATTTTGTGTTTAAATGAAGAATGGAAAAAACGGATAACGGCCGTTTCCCGTTTACGTGACTTCCGTGACTGCGATGCCGGACTTTTGCACCGGGTACGGACTGAACTAGGACTGATCCAGGTCCGAGACCAGAGCGGGACTGAGACCGGGACCAGACCGGGACCAGGGTGACTCCGAGCTTTGACTCCGGGCCTCCACGGGGTCCGAGCCTCAGCTTCCAGCTCCGGCCCTGCCGTGGGCTCTGAGCCTCCGGTCTGGTCCGGTCTGGTCCTGGTCTTGTCTCGGTCTCGGTCTCAGGCCCGCTCTGGTCCCGGAAGTCGGAAGTCACGTAAACGGGAAATGGCCGTTATCCGTTTTTTCCATTCTTCATTTAAACACAAAATCGAAAACTGAAAAAACGAATCGTTATCTGTTTTTTCATTTTGGTTTTGGAGACAAATAACGAAGAAAACAGTGTTTTTTCGTTTTCTTATTTTTGGTTTTATATTGAAAAACGAATGAACGAATGATACACGGATTTTGGAGCCAGCCTCATCCCGTTACCACCTGTTCCGCAAGCCTCTGGTCAGCCTCTTCACCTTTGCACTTCAGCCAACCTGGACCCGTCCTACCTCCCCTGGAATCAGTCCCCCGTCCACGACTATTTTGTTAATAAATACTTTTTGTTACTGCATATTTGGGTCCGACCAGTGATCCCTAACACTCGGACAATAAGGGCTGTGATTGGTCCTCTCTGCCACCATTCTCCATAAATATCTGGTACTCTGCTTTCCCGCTACGTTTTGTGAACATGAACACAATTCTAGCCTTCTAGTGTTTTGGCAGTGAATTACTTATCCATAAATCAAAAACGACGTCGACAAGGTGACAGTGGCGAGTCGATACAGAACTATAATTCGGCCTATAGTCTGTCTACATCTAGCCTGATCCATCAGCCGGTTTCACTTCGTACAAACCGTCTGACCTCACAGTGTTAGAATTTGTTCGCTCGACGGTAGGCCGGTACTTTTTTAATTTAACCAATCGCTGCTATTTGGTCGCGACGTATGTAATGCACAGCTAACGGGGCTAACTGGAAGAAGGACAATAACGTCTTTTCCCTTGATGAAATTCACCAAACATTCTCTTTGTTCCGGCTTTAAATCTTCGATCTCGGGAATCGCTGACAACACAGAATGTTTGGCTCTTCGCTGATTGGCTGGCGGTTGGTCCTGACTCGTCTACATCTGCAAATCTTAAAATGCTCTATTCCACATTGCGACGTCATGAAGCTGCAGTTTTCAAGTTAACAGCTCCGTTTACATTTAATTCAGTAGAGATTGGCAATTCCAGGTCTGAAATCATCACTGTTTTGAGGATTAAAATGTTTGTGTTTCATATGAACTTGTGGTTTAACAAAGACTTTTAGTATCACAGTCATGATTTTGCCATTATTTTTTTATTGAACCGTATCAAATCGATTTGAAATATATCGTATTGAAATGAAAATGCATTGTATGAAGATATGTATCGTATCGTTGCCTACTTATTGAGGTATGTATCGTATCGGCAACTTCTTAATGATACCAGCCCTAAATGTTACAAACACATTGGAAAGACTGTTCATCTGTTTAATAAAATGTTTATTATTGACTCGACTATCTGAATGTATTTACTTTATTATTATTATTATTTTTACTTAAAGGTTGTATGGAGGATTTTTTTTTTAGTTTCAAATTGTTAGTGAAAGTTTAGCAGCAGCCTTGTAATTATGATGACCAAAAAAAAAAAAAGAATGAAAATCTATCAACTGTGGACATAGTGAGGACAGATAAACATCAGCCAATAGACAACGAGGCTCCCTCTTTATCTATTGGCTGTTAGGTTGTCAATCAAACTCCCTACATTTCTAGTGTAAGTGACTCGCCGACGCGCTGGGATTATGTGGTTTATGTGGCGGTTCTTAGCGGGTTTTTTAAACTGTCGGTTCTTTGCAGTTCGCGCAAAGTTTGTTGCGATGGCGGACGAGAATCCACGACCAGTTCGCCGCCAAAGAAAGTCCGTTTTTGAGGTCGCTGAAAGAAGAAGAAGAAGAGAAGGGGAAAAGGAGCGAAGACAAACTGAGGTGATTCTTGGAGATTCCTTCCAGCGATGGCGCGACTGAAGCAGACAAAGGGTCTAAAAACTGAAGCGTCGGTCGCTAAAATATTTCTAGACAGGTCACTTCAACAGTAATTCTGAACGCACACTGGAGGTAAACAAATGTGATTTCTAGAGTAAAGAAGTGGGAGGAGGTGTTTCTTCTGAGGAAGGTGGTGTCACACATGCACAACATTTGAAAAAGGACTGTCGCTGTATTTCTCTTCCCTTAAAAAATCCTCTATACAACCTTTAAGTTCTGTGTGTGACAAGGAAACATTATAACATCATAATACATCAGAAAATCGTGTAATATCACAAACATATCCGGAGCTGTGTTTTGTTTCGTAACACCTCGTCATTAACTGGTAAAACAGGAAGTGCTCCACTGTGTTTTTAAACTCCATACGCCTTCATTAGAATCATTTAGATCATTTCAGCCCTGGAATTGCCAAACGTTGAAGCTGCAGCTTTTGTTTTAGCCTCATTGAAACTGCTTCCCTCCAGTAGACACTAGAAACTTTACTGATAAAAAGGATAAAACTAAAACATTCAAAACCAAAAGCAACAACTTAAACGTCTTTAAGCCATGTTAGAATGTAGAAAAACAATATCTAGGTAAATTAAAATGACTTAAATTAAGAACGTTTTACTTTATTTGAGTCGATTCAACTCGACAGATCAAATTATCTGCCATTATCAAGCGACATTCGATTTAGTTTCTTATTTAAAGTGCAAAAAGTTGTTGTTTTTCTTATTTTAAGTGTAACAAGATGTATTTTCATATTTTAATTACAAAAAGTCTTGCTCCACTGGCAGATCATTTTACTTGTGATGTGAAATTTACTCAAATCGTGATAAAACTTTTTAAATCCGTGTCATCTTAAAGGTTGTATAGAGGATTTTCCAAGGAACGAGAAATCCAGCGACTGTTTGTCCTTTTTCAAATGTTGCGCATGCGTGAAACCACCTCCCCTCCCCTACAGCTCCTACGTAGAAACGCCTCCTCCCGCCTCCTCCTTACGCCAGAAACCGGTTTGTTTACAGCCGGTGCTGCACATGACTTGTAAACAACTAACTACAGTGTTGGTTAGGCAAGACGGAGAAGTGAGGAGCGGGGGGAGCGGGTGTGCGGACATTTCGTGCGCGGACGAGAAGTGAGGAGCAGGGGAAAGAGCGGATCGGGCAGCGGGGACAGGAAAGGGGAGCAGAGAAGGTTGCGCGGAGATTCCGTGCGAATGAACTAGCTACAACACGCAGCAGCAAGCGGACTCTTTCTTTGCATTGAAAATTACGTTTTCAGACATAGGATATCGCATTCGTGTCCTGAAAAACGTTTGTGTAACTCTTGGAAATAAAGTACGTTTTCATAATAAGCAGAAGTTTCCTGTCCAGGAGTAATTTGTGGACCAGTGCGTCAGTCTTTAGACCCTGCGTCTGCTTCAGTCGCACCATCGCTGGAATGAATCTTCAAGAATCACCTTAGTTTGGTTTCGCTGCTTTTCCCCTTGTCTTCTTCTTTCAGCGACCTCAAAAACGGACTTTCTTTTGCGGCGAACTGCTCCTGGATTCTTGTCGCCATTGCAACAAACTTTGTGCGAACTGCGAGGAAGATATAGGTCAAAAAAGCCGCTAAGAACTGTTGCGTTGGTGGAGTAAACAGCGTCTGTGCGTCTTGCGTCTGTGGACTGCGTGACAGTCGTACGTAAACCACGTACCGGCGGCGCAGGCAAGTCAGTTACACTAGAAACGTAGGGAGTTTGATTGACAGCCTGTCAGCTCACAGATAACGAGGCAGTGTCGTTATCTATTGGCAAATGTTTAGCCCCACCACGTCCAGAGTTGATGAATTTTTATTCTCTTTTTTTTGGTCATCATAATTACAAGGCTACTGCATCTCTATAATCTATCATTGACAACTTGAAACAAAAAAAAAACAAAAAAAATCCTCCATACAACCTTTTAACTTGACTAGATTTGTTTTTTTGCAATGCACCTCCTCAAAAACAAACCTGGAATCGTGTTATTGTTATTGACTTGACTATCTGAATGTATTTACTTTATTATTATTATTATTTTTTACTTGAGTTCCCGTTCATTACTTTTACCAGGCGTCTGTTTCTCTTTGTTCCGTGTTAAACAGCGGAGGCGGAGCGGTCATGCTAATTATGACAGGAAAGGTCGAACTCATTAGCGCTCCTTTGACCTCGCCTTTGAAAAGTTCTTGACGTGTCTGTGCACATTTGACAGAGTTCAATTTAATCAAGGTTGGCGGCGTGTCGTGTACCAAAAACAACTGCAAATTAAAAAATATTACAACTAATCACAGGATAATAATGATGTTTTCAAACGGTATAGAATCGGTTTTATGGCCATTGTCGCTGAATTTGCTTCTACGTCATGGTGCAAGATTAAACAAAGAATAATAATATGAGCTGTGAGAAAATAAAAATAAGGGCGTGCAATAAAATAAGGATAAAAAACAGTGATATACAATAAAAAATCTACAGTGCAAAAAAGGAGCCTACATATTTTGGGTCAAATTTACACAAGAGTTTACTCAGGGTTTCAACTCTTTTTCAAAATTTCTAAACTTTTCCATGATTTTTCCATGATTTTACGGCAGAGGTGGGACCAAGTCGTCGTTTGGCAAGTCTCAAGTAAGTCTCAAGTCTTAGACCTCAAGTCCCAGTCAAGTCCCAAGTCAAATACAGGCAGGTCGAAGTCGAGTTTCGAGTCACTGGCCCATAAGTCCAAGTCAAGTCCAAGTCGTTTGCTTTGAGCTTCAAGTCATTTCAAGTCTTTAAAGCAAAATACCAAATATAGCTTAGATTTTTGCAATTTATATAACGTTTAAGATAAATTGTACTTAATTTATATATGAGTGTTAATATAAGAGTTGTAAAAATGCAAACTTTTCTTTTTTAAATGTCTTGACAAGATCTTAGAGTGATTCATTTTGGTCAGAATAGAGCAAATTCAGATTTAAAAGTGCTTCTCAAGTCCAAGTCGAGTCCCAAGTCTTAGTCCATTTTATCAAGTCAAGTCTCAAGTTCTAAAAAGTTCAAGTCATGTCCTGCAAGTCCCCAGCTCTGGTTTACGGCACCTACATGTGCAGAATTGATCAGACTTTTAAGGCTAAATATGAAATGTTAATTCTTTCCACTCACCTTATGGTTTGGTTTTATAGTTTTTTAACATTCAAAATCCTGTCAGTGCATTTATTGTCGTCTCTTTTAAACAAAAGGTGCAGACATTCGGAAATAATCACAATAGTCTAATGAGAACTTAACAGAACGCTGTAGTTGTGTGAAAGAGATAATAAAACTCCATGACTTTTCCAAAACGTTCATTGAATTTACAAAATCCCATGACTTTTCCAGACCTGTAAACTGACATTTTCAATTTCCATATCTTTTCCAGGATTTTCATGACCGTGGGAACCATTTTGATTTGATTTGATTTGATTGATGTATTTATTTTGGGCAAGTAAGAAATGTACATTATTTTACAACAGAACACATAACATTAATGAAAACATAGCAGAAATAACAAGAACAAAACATTTATAAAAAATAAAACGTTGGCCCAAAAAGGAGTGGGAAGAATAAAACTAAAAATTTTACTTCAATAGTCCTTAGTCTGTTGTTAAATTGTTTTAGTCTAACACAAATAATTTGTCATTTAACCAACTTTTAAAATCACTTTTAACCACAATATCAAGAGAATAGACTCGACCTCGGGGTTTTCTGTTAACTGTCCAGTGTTTTGTCAAATTAACAACTACTTTTTAACTTTAGTTCAGTAGAGATTTCCAGGTCTGAAATAATCCAAATGATTCTAGTGAAGGTGCGTGGAATTTAAAAACACAGTGAAGCACTTCCTGTATCACCACATGACATCACAAGGTGGAGGAGTGTTTTCTATTTGAGAGAAGAACTCAGTCTAAATATGCAGAGTTTGTTCTCTGAATGAAACAAAACACAACTCCAGGTCTGTTTGTGATGAGAACAGATCAGAAAATCGTGTAATATCACAAACATTACCGGAGCTGTGTTTTTGTTTCATAACACCTCGTCATTAATTGGTAAAACAGGAAGTGCTCCACTGTGTTTTTAAACTCCATACACCTTCACTAGAATCATTTGGATCATTTCAGAACTGCATTTGCCAAACTTTGAAGTTGCAGCTTTTGTTTTAGCCTCATTGAAACTGCTTCCCTCCAGCAGACACTAGAAACTTTACTGATAAATAGGATAAAATAAAAATATTAAAAACCAAAAGCAACAACTTAAACGTCTTTAAGCCATGTTAGAATGTAGAAAAACAATATCTAGGTAAGTTAAAATGGCTTAAATTAAGAACGTTTTACTTTATTTGAGTCGATTCAACTTTACTTTGTTTCTTATTTTAAGTGCAAAAAGTTGTTGTTTTTCTTATTTTAAATGTTCTAAGATGTATTTTCATATTTTAATTACAAAAAATCTTGTTCCACTGGCAGATCATTTTAATCGTCACGTGAAATTTACTCAAATCGTGATAAAACATTCTTAATTCGAGTCATTTGAACTTGACTAGATTTAGTTTTTTTTTGCAGTGTACCTCCTCAAAAACAAACCTGGAATCGTGTTATTTTTGTTTTTTTTTCATTCACACATATTGGAAAAATCCTTTATTATTAGTCTGTTTACATCTCCAAAGCTCAAACTGCTCTGTTCCACCTTGTGATGTCATGAAGTGGTAGTTTATCAAGCAACTTTCGATTTAGTTTCTTATTTTAAGCACAAAAAGTTGTTGTTTTTCTTATTTTAAGTATTGTAAGATGTATTTTCATATTTTAATTACAAAAAGTCTTGTTCCACTGGCAGATCATTTTACTTGTGACGTGAAATTTACTCAAATCGTGATAAAAACTTTTAAAATTTGCGTCATCTTAACTTGACTAGATTTGTGTACCTCCTCAAAAACAAACCTGGAATTGTGTTATTGTTGTTTTTTTTCATTCACACATGTTTGAGTAATCCTTTATTATTAGTCTGTTTACATCTCCAAAGCTCAAACTGCTCTGTTCCACCTTATGATGTCATGAAGTGGTAGTTTTTTAAGTCAAAAACAGCTCCTTTTACCTTTAGCCCAGAGATCAGAAAATTGCATAATACAGTCCCTTTAACAGTGACTGAACCCTGGCCTTTGCTTTGTGGCGGAATGGCTCACACGTCTCTGCAAACGGCCTCTTTCATAACGCCTCGTCATTAACTGGTAAAACAGGAAGTGCTCCACTGTGTTTTTAAACTCCATACGCCTTCACTAGAATCATTTGGATAGTTTCAACCCTGCATTAAAGCTGCAGCTATTGTTTTAGCCTCATTGAAACTGCTTCACTCCAGCAGATACTAGAAACTCCCATCTGAACAAAGAATAAAACAAAAATAAAGGTATTTAAGCCATGTTAGAATGTAGAAAAACAATATCTAGGTAAGTTAAAATGACTTAAATTAAGAACGTTTTACTTTATTTGAGTCGATTCAACTTGACAGATCAAATTATCTGCCATTATCAAGCAACTTTCGATTTAGTTTCTTATTTTAAGTGCAAAAGGTTTTTTTTTTTAAGTCTTGTTCCACTGGCAGATAATTTTACGTGCGACATGAAATTTACTCAAATCGTGATAAAACGTTTTAAATTTGCGTCATCTTAACTTGACTAGATTTAGTTTTTTTTGCAGTGTACCTCCTCAAAACAAACCTGGAATTGTGTTATTTTTGTTTTTTTTCATTCACACATATTGGAAAAATCCTTTATTATTAGTCTGTTTACATCTCCAAAGCTCAACTGTCTGTAAATGATTAGTTTATCAAGCAACTTTCGATTTAGTCTTAACAAGTTGTTGTTTTTCTTATTTTAAGTATTGTAAGATTATTTTCATATTTAATTACAAAAAGTCTTGTTCCACTGGCAATTTTTACTTGTGACGTGAAATTACTCAAATCGTGATAAAAACTTTTATTGTCATTTAAACTTGACTGATTTGTGTAATCCTCAAAAAACAAACCTGGAATTGTGTTTTTTTGTTTTTTTTTCATTCACACATGTTTGAGTAATCCTTTATTATTAGTCTGTTTACATCTCCAAAGCTCAAACTGCTCTGTTCCACCTTGTGATGTCATGAAGTGGTAGTTTATTCAGCTTTAAATTAAGAACTTTTACTTTATTTGATTCAACTTGACTTCAAATTATCTGATTTCAAGCAACATTCTATTTAGTTTCTTATTTTAAGTGCAAAACGTAGTTGTTTTTCTTATATTAAGTGTAACAAGATGTTTTTTCATATTTTAACTACAAAAAGTCTTGTTCCACTGGCAGATCATTTTACTTGTGATGTGAAATTTACTCAAATCGTGATAAAAACTTTTTAAAATTCGAGTCATCTTAACTTGACTAGATTTCTGTACCTCCTCAAAAACAAACCTGGAATTGTGTTGTTGTTTTTTTTCATTCACACATGTTTGAGTAATCCTTTTATTATTAGTCTGTTTACATCTCCAAAGCTCAAACTGCTCTGTTCCACCTTGTGATGTCATGAAGTGGTAGTTTTTCACATTAACAGCTCCTTTTACCTTTAGCCCAGAGATCAGAAAATTGCATAATACAGTCCCTTTAA
Source organism: Boleophthalmus pectinirostris (assembly GCF_026225935.1). Lineage (NCBI taxonomy): Eukaryota > Metazoa > Chordata > Actinopteri > Gobiiformes > Gobiidae > Boleophthalmus > Boleophthalmus pectinirostris. The sequence goes on along the minus strand of NW_026571190.1, from coordinate 37,364,259 downwards.
CAGTGACTGAACCCTGGCCTTTGCTTTGTGGCGGAATGGCTCACACGTCTCTGCAAACGGCCTCTTTCATAACACCTCGTCATTAACTGGTAAAACAGGAAGTGCTCCACTGTGTTTTTAAACTCCATACGCCTTCACTAGAATCATTTGGATAGTTTCAACCCTGCATTAAAGCTGCAGCTATTGTTTTAGCCTCATTGAAACTGCTTCACTCCAGCAGATACTAGAAACTCCCATCTGAACAAAAGAATAAAACAAAAATAAAGGTATTTAAGCCATGTTAGAATGTAGAAAAACAATATCTAGGTAAGTTAAAATGACTTAAATTAAGAACGTTTTACTTTATTTGAGTCGATTCAACTTGACAGATCAAATTATCTGCCATTATCAAGCGACATTCGATTTAGTTTCTTATTTTAAGTGCAAAAGTTTTTTTTTTTTTGTAAGATGTATTTTAAATACAAAAAGTCTTGTTCCACTGGCAGATAATTTTACGTGCGACATGAAATTTACTCAAATCGTGATAAAACGTTTTAAATTTGCGTCATCTTAACTTGACTAGATTTAGTTTTTTTTGCAGTGTACCTCCTCAAAAACAAACCTGGAATTGTGTTATTTTTGTTTTTTTTCATTCACACATATTGGAAAAATCCTTTATTATTAGTCTGTTTACATCTCCAAAGCTCAAACTGCTCTGTTCCACCTTGTGATGTCAAGAAGCGGTAGTTTTTTAAGTCAACAGCTCCTTTTACCTTTAGCCCAGAGATCAGAAAATTGCATAATACAGTCCCTTTAACAGTGACTGAACCCTGGCCTTTGCTTTGTGTCGGAATGGCTCACACGTCTCGGCAAACGGCCTCTTCATCCGCCTGAAAGAAAACACTTTGAGCTCCATTAGACGCACACAAAGCCAGATCCTCTTTGTTTAGCCACGTTAAATAAAGCCCGTCATTACACTCCGCTGGGTGCTAAGTGCTGTTTTAAAGCTCCATAAATTCAATTAGACGCCCTCCGCTCTGCCCGTGCGCCGCCGCGCCCGCTGACATGTGTGAGAGCGGGCTGCGCGTCGGCCATTTTGAAGAGTTATTACTTAGGATTTCCATTTATATTGTCATTTTAATGGTAGGCCTGCGCCGGAGCTCTGGGGGCCTCGGATGCTCGGCCCCCTCCTTCAGGACTTCGACGTGTTATTTGGACGAGGGGAAGGATCAGTCTATCATTACATCGGGCCGTTAGCTCAGTGCTAATGCGGTTTAGCCCGTGAAGTGGATCTGGAGCTAAAGGTGGCACGGGAGGTTGTTTTGGTGGTAAAAAAAACGGCCCACTTTGTTTTAATCTGGTGTAAAACAACGTGACTGCTTTTTGTTTACAGCTAAAACATGTATTTATCACCAATAATAAGAAACACGCATTATTATTACATAAAATTTGCGTTTCTACTCAAAAAATACATACATTTTAGCATTACCTATCCACATTATTCCAGAAGTCATGATTCAGGTTGTATTATTTTGTCTGGAGCTGCCGATCTCGACTAAATAAGTTCAGTACAGATGATAAAGTCGATTTAAAGCCTCAAGAGAATCGGTGCTGTGTGTCTTGTTGGTGCACACGAACATTAAACATTTTACACAAATGTACCGACTTTACCGTCATGTTTAAGATGCAAAACGTTTCCCAAATTCTCCATTCACGTTGAATAGAATCCCTGTTTAACCAGAAGTGCCACCACAAATGATTTAGGAGCATTTAGAAACACAAGTGGACATGGCGGAATAAGGTGGATAGGTCCGTGATTTTCGCCAAAGATAAGGTGAACCATGTACTGTAGGTGCCTCCTTTATTTTACAACCTAACTGTTTACACGTTAAATTTGGACAGTTCAGTCTCTTATAGTCTGTTCAGACCGGAGCGTCAAGGCGTCCAGTTTATAGGCAAAGTCCATGTGGATGCATGTGTAGGGCGTCCTGCGTTTTTGCGGTGCGTCTTCAGGTTTCAACACGGCAAAAAATGCTGAACTTTTGGCATTGGACGCGCCACATCAACCAATCAGGGACGACTATCCAGTGACATTGCCAGGTTATTATCTGGAAAGAGAAGAAAGAGAAAGACCCAAGAGCCACAAACACCAGAACAAGAAATCTACGCCGTGTCACCGCCGTATTATAAATATATACACACCGCAACCGATGAGCTGATCACCAAGACTACACCAGGACTAAACCAGGACTGAACCAGGACTAAACCAGGAATGAACCAGGTCTAAACCAAGACTGGACCAGGACTGGACCAGGACTAAACCAGGTCGTATTGGGTCTCCCTTCTGACATGATCTGGACGATCCAGCGCCACCAGTCCTGGCTTCGGACTTTCATCCACGTCTCTTTGGATTTGTGAGTGGGATGTGGGAGTGGGCTGAGGTAGAGCAGCCGTCGACTCAGACGGACTGAACCAGGACTAAAACAGGACTGAGTGTCAGGACAGGCCTGGAGACAGCTGGGTGATCAGGACTGAGACCGGGACTGAGACCAGGACAAGACCAGGACTGAGATTGGGACCAGACCAAGACTGAGACCGGTTTAGTCCTAGTTCAGTCCTGGTTTAGACCTGTTTAATTCCTGGTTCAGTCCCGGTTCTGTTCTGATTTAGTCCTGGTTTAGTCCCAGTTCAGACGTGCAAAAGTCTGGCATCGCAGATTAAGTCACAGAATTAGTCAATTTTTTCATTTTGGTTTTGGTGACAAAAAATGAAGAAAACTGTTGTTTTTTCGTTTTCTTATTTTTGGTTTTATTTTGAAAATAAATGAACAAATGATACATGGATTCAGATCAGAACCCTTCCCGACCCCCAGATGTTGAGCGGAATTAAATAAAAACGATTTAACATGTTTTCCATGTAAACTCAAAGGAGAATATTTTGATTCCAAACTATATAATTCAGAGCAATTAATTCAGAATAAAAATCATGTAAACGTGGCCAATGAAACAAAACACAACTCCAGGTCTGCTTTTGACGAGGTAACAACATTTTAACATGACTTAAAGCTCACACGAGTCAATTTTGAATAATATAAGACCTTTAACTTCCATGGGATTTTCCTGTGTAATCTCACAATTGCGCAGATTCTATCTCTCCGCCAAAACGTGCAAACCGTTCCTCCCAGCGCTTATAAAAGGATCTAGTCTCATCCCGAACAAATCCTTTATTTCTATTTACAATGTGTGTTTTATCCTTAATTGGCTCGTCTGTGGTCTGAGCCTCCCGTGGCCCCTCCCTCAGGATTCCAGCCCCATTATTCCGGCCTCACACTCCGCTCTCTCCCAGTCTATCATTAGAGGGTCCCGTTAGCTCGCGCACTAATACACAGTTTAGGAACAGCGCGAGGAGAGAAAAAAAAAAAAAAAAAAAAAACGCTAAAGAGCTTTTGACAAGTCCAGGGGCGGTCTGCTGCTGAGCGTATGTGTGCGTGAGAGTGTCTGAAGAGGAGGGAGGAGGAAGAGGAGGGAGGGGTCCAGCGGGGTCCCAGTGGTTGTTTGCCTGTTTTCCATCAAGAGCCATCATCTCCTTTATCCCCTTTGTGGCGTCGGTCTCTCCTCGGGGCACTGTTCCTCTGAGGCGGGGGGCAGAGCGGGTCTAAAAAGGAGCAGCTGCCGTGAATCCAGTGCCATTTCCTCCTGCTTAGATACATGACAAAACCGCTATTTTGCTAAAGGTGCATTGCGTAACTTGTGTAACTTTTTTCGCGGATGCTTTTCTTCTTTAGTTCTTCTTTAGATGTTTTCGCTTTGTCCGGAATGTTTCATAGTATGGAATTCCTGGGTTAATGTTAATGTTAAGTTAATGTGTTTAGTAACCAGTAGAACATTTTACATTAAAGATTTGTGAATAAATGTTTGTAATCAATCAGTCAAGGAAAAACGGTCCCTTGCCCCACATCTGGGAGTATAAGGCTACGTCAACACGACAACGCTCCTGGATTTTTTTCTTTGCTGGTTGAAAAAAATTTGCGTCCACACACAGTAAATATTTACGTCCAGACGACAACGAAGCACTGAGTGAAAAGGATGTAATAGATCTGCCACAAACGACGTGTCCGGATGCAGATCGTTTCTGACGCGGTGATGCGGTGATACGCGGATTCGTTTTGGATCGTGACGTCATCGTTTTCCAAAAGCTGCTGTTTGCTCGTCCACATGACAATGCGACGCCGGCGTTCTCAGATTTCTCCACTCTGGTTCTCAAAATACTCCGTTTTCGCCCGCCCGAAACGCTGGCTCCGTGTGGACGAAAGGCCAAAATGAATTAAACTGCTAAACTCAGATAATGCAGTTAAAAAATAATTATAAAAGGCTTAGGGATTGTGCAATCAAAAGTGCACATAGGTGTAGGGAATGTGCCATTAAAGCTACACATAGGCTTAAGGAATGTGCAATAATTAAATCTACACATAGGCTTAGGGAATGTGCAATCAAAACTGCACATAGGCTTAGGGAATGTGCAATAATTATAACTAAAACTGCACATAGGCTTAGGGAATGTGCAATAATTATAACTAAAACTGCACATAGGCTTAAGGAATGTGCAATAATTATAACTAAAACTGCACATAGGCTTAGGGAATGTGCAATAATTATAACTAAAACTGCACATAGGCTTAGGGAATGTGCAATAATTATAACTAAAACTGCACATAGGCTTAGGGAATGTGCAATAATTAATAGAACAGAAGAATGCAAGGGTTTGCCTGTTAAGGATAATTTAAGGGTCCTGTTGGTGCATCACTCGTGGTCATACTGGTCTCATATTTACTTTGTTTTATGGTGTTTGTTTATGTGCTGCTTTGTGTTGTGTTGTCCTGTTTTTTGATAAAACATGTTACCCCCTGTCCCAAGACAAATTTCTCCCATGGGAGACAATAAAGGATTATCTTATCTTATCTTATCTAATTCAAACCTCAACATTTTGACCAAAAAACGTTGTTGTGTGGACGGCCCCTTAAATCATCACAATCTAGAATCTGAAAACCACCAATCGAACCTTTCTGTCTTCATGGAGACCAAACCAGACCAAGTTACAGGTCAGATCTGTGGAGAGGCGACCCCACTCACAGTCAGAATGTCTGTTTTTCTGTATTTTTGACAGCGGCGAACCGTGGACCTGGACCCTGGGCCTTCACTAGGATCAACTGCTGGCTATCATGACATCATTTATTAAAAAAATAAAAAATGAAGCTAAACGAAGCTTACTTCGGGCTCCGAGCTCTGGTTCCCGGGTCGTTCTTTCTTCTCCTTGTTTCTGACATCCCCGAGGCGTCCAAATAGACACGCCCAGCGCATTTTTTGACGCTGCGGTCTCGCTTGTATTTGCCATCACAGGGTATTCGCGAAGGCTCGGAAGATGATCCCGCCCATAACTCAATGAAATATGATTGGCTAATACAACTGTCAATCTCAAATTCACCTCCACATTGACTTGAGTTGCAGAGGCCTTCGCTACAGGAAGGCGAAGGTCCTGCAGGTGTTTCTTTAGTTCAGCGCTGCAGGAGGAGTCACTGATTTACCCAGATACCACTGGAAGAAAAATTGTGATTGGTTCATTTCCATTCCATTATATTAACCCTTTGATTCCCAAGAAACATTAGTCCAAGTTTATAACAATGATCTAGAAATTTTAATAGTGTAGTGTTTATTACTCACTGAATACAATATAAAAAAATATATTTATTAGTATTACAAAAATTCTTTCAATATTTTTTCTTGGGCCTTCACTGAATACCCTGAAGGCCCTGAAGGTTCCCCTCTGATTCTTGAACAATAATGGTGCATTCAATTATTCATCCACAGTGCACATGTGAACAAACACTTTTAAGATAGTCTGAAAACTCAAGACAAAAAGTACAAAATGAATTTAAACTGCACATTTTCAGGAACCTGTGATGAAAACGAGCGTGTTTAGGAGTTTGATTTTCAACAAAAAGGTGCCTGTGACTGTCAGTTTATGTGAGACAGACTTGTTTAAAAACACAAATCTGTTCTCCTGTTGTAATTCCAAATAAGTTAGTTCTTTCTGGTCAGATTTTGTTAACATAAAACGCAGATTAATTATCTGATTATCCATTACATAAGGGCAAGTTGTTGTACAGTTGTAGGGAGTATTATCTGTAACATAAGGTTGAATTATTGTACAGTTCTAAGGAGTATTATCCATTACGTAGGGTGAGTTGTAGGGAGTATTATCTGTTACATAAGGGTGAGTTGTTGTACAGTTGTAGGGAGTATTATCTGTTACATAAAGGTTAGTTGTTGTACAGTTGTAGGGAGTATTATTTGCTACATAAAGGTTAGTTGTTGCACAGTTGTAGGGAGTATTATCTGTAACATAAGGTTGAATTATTGTACAGTTCTAAGGAGTATTATCCATTACGTAGGGTGAGTTGTAGGGAGTATTATCTGTTACATAAAGGTTAGTTGTTGCACAGTTGTAGGGAGTATTATCTGTTACATAAGGGTGAGTTGTAGGGAGTATTATCTGTTACATAAAGGCGAGTTGTTGTACAGTTGTAGGGAATATTATCTGTTACATAAGGGTGAGTTGTTGTACAGTTGTAGGGAGTATTATCTGTTACATAAGGGTGAGTTGTAGGGAGTATTATCTGTTACATAAGGGTGAGTTGTTGTACAGTTGTAGGGAGTATTATCTGTTACATAAGGGTGAGTTGTTGTACAGTTGTAGGGAGTATTATCTGTTACATAAGGGTGAGTTGTAGGGAGTATTATCTGTTACATAAGGGTGAGTTGTTGTACAGTTGTAGGGAGTATTATCTGTTACATAAGGGTGTGTTTGTAGGGAGGATATTATCTGTTACATAAGGGTGTGTTGTAGGGAGTATTATCTGTTACATAAGGGTGAGTTGTTGTAGGAGTATTATCTGTTACATAAGGGTGAGTTGTTGTACAGTTGTAGGGAGTATTATCTGTTACATAAGGGTGAGTTGTTGTACAGTTGTAGGGAGTATTATCTGTTACATAAGGGTGAGTTGTAGGGAGTATTATCTGTTACATAAGGGTGAGTTGTTGTACAGTTGTAGGGAGTATTATCTGTTACATAAGGGTGAGTTGTAGGGAGTATTATCTGTTACATAAGGTGAGTTGTTGTACAGTTGTAGGGAGTATTATCTGTTACATAAGGGTGAAGTATTGTACAGTTGTAGGGAATATTTTCTGTTACATAAGGGTGAGCTGTTGAACAGTTGTAGGGAGTATTATCTGTCACATAAGGGTGAGTTGTAAGGAGTATTATCTGTTCAATAGAGAGAGTTATTTGTACAGTTGTAGGGAATATTATCTGTTACATAAGGCTGAGTTGTTTTACAGCTGTAGGGAGGATTACAGCGGTCGGCTCCAGTCAAATGAAGCTCATCGAGGGCGGTTACGGGAGCGCCTTCATCTCCTCGATCCCCTTTGTGACGCGGGGCTCTCCTCGGGGCGCCGTTCCTCCGAGGTCGGGGGGGCGAGTGCGGCGAGGGGGCCTAAAAAGAGCAGCTGCCGTGTAACCAGTGCCATTTCCTCCTGCTGTCACCCGCTCTGGCAACCCTCCCTCCCCCCTCATCCCCTCGTCCCCTCCTCCTCCTCTTCCTCCTCGGCCGCCCTCCCTCCATGAATATGCACGTCAACTTGTTTCTCTTAGTTCTCAACTCCAGTGACAAAGTGGCAAAGCATATGGCTGAAATATTCATGACGCTTCGTGGTAATTAGGCGGCGGAGGGCTGGAGAGGAGCTGGCCCAAAACCTACCTCCTTCCTCTTTTTTTTTTTTTAAATTGAAAAGCCGGTTGTCTTTATTGTGTGGTGAGACGCTCAAGGATTTAAATGAAGTGCGAAGTTAACTCAGGCTAAATAGAGACGAAGAAGAAGAAGAAGAAGAAGAAGCAATACATGCATCAAGAATTTCGGTCAATTCATACTGGGAAGGATTTTCCGAAAAAGTGAGCATCAAACCGCCATGTTTGTTTTCCCAATTGGATGCGTCTATTGCCAAAGCCGATCTTTTCAAGTCTTTTGAACCATATCGCTTTCGTTTCTGGTTCTGATATCATCATATTTTAGTTTTGGGATTCAGACATCGTTAATTGTGTGGTTGCTGGATCCTAACAGCGGAAAACGGCTCGAGAAATTTGTTTGCGAACTCCATGAACGCAAAAGGGAATCAGATCTTTCACTATTTTTCAATTCCGTTGCGAAGGGAAACAGTTTGGATGGAGGTTTGCAGTCACACACATCTGATTCCCTTTTGCAGTTATGGAGTTTGCGAACAAATTTCTCGAGCCGTTTCCGCTGTTAGGATCCAACAACCACACAGTTACGATGTCCGAATCCCAAAACTAAAATACGACAATATCAGAACCAGAAACAAAAGCGATATGGTTCAAAAGACTTGAAAAGATCGGCTTTGTCAATAGATGCATCCCACTGGGAAAACAAACATAGCTCCTTCCCATTATGGATTATGCAATGACCAGAAGTCTGAAATTCATGATGCATGTATTGGACGGCAGAAAATTATTAGAGACCTTTTTCACAGCTTTAGGTTTGTAGAACTTCCGTTTAATGGTTTTCTGTGGCAAAATGTCTGTGGAATTGTCTGGTGTGTTCTCCAGCAGCTTCATAAATCTGCCCCATCACCAAATCTTCAACCAACACGGTCCACAATAAACATTCTTACATGAAGAATTTACTCAGAGTTCACTGACACATTTCACGATGTTGATATTAGCACAGATTGAAAGATTTGTGCAGTTCGAATGCGAAACATCTCTAGGACATCATCACGTTAGGTTATGTTTACACTGAAAGGAATCACCGTATCACTGTATTGGAAATGATTTGTGTCCAGACATTTCGTTTCTGTGTCTACAAGCTACAGCTTTGAGCGTATTTGTTTACGTTTTACAGAAATGAAACTTTAAACCACATGGCTCTTTTGCATAAACTAAGCGCTCAAAAAACAGCTCGCTCCTTGTGCGCTGATGCGGTTCAGCTTCTGTCGAACTAAAGGACACGACTCAGTGGAATATGAGTGTTCTTTCTGTGACAGAGGGGTGTTCTGCTGATGGTGAGTCTGTTCTGTGTTTCTATCACGTTGGAGATGGTTCATGTTAAACTATTCAGAGATTATACGTCTGCAGGTCGTACACACAGACCGTATCTATGAATGGACATATATTTCTAGCTCTTAGTGTTTTGGCGGTGAATTACTTCACGGTGAACAGACCTACATCAGAGTATCAGTGTTTTCAAGCGTCCACACAGTGCCGGATCAGAGATGCGTACTCAGATGAATTCGTGGGAGTTGGCTCGTTCACTCTGGAGTTGTTTTCCATCAGATTAGTGTGGACGAACACTGCATCCACAACGAAAACGACTCGAATATGAACTAGTGTGGACGGGGGCCTTAGTTTTACTCAGTAGTTCACTAATGCTAGTCGTTGGGGGTGTAACGATATCCAAATCTCACGATACAATATTGATGTGTTTGAACCTTATGGTACGATGTTTATTGCAAAATTTGTGGAGGCTAACAAAACTGTTAATATGGTACTTTTTCCCTTAAAATGTCTAAAAAGACTTAATCCAAAGAACTAAGACTTGAAAGTTTCTTCTTGTCGTCTGCACTGAAATGGAGCAAAGGATCATGGTCTATGTAGTTCCCTCTGTCTTTTTTCTCTCTTAATTTAAGCAAAGAGACTTGTAATTCGATATATTGTGATGGTCCACGACATTATTGTGAGAACTTTGACGATACGAATATCATGATATTTCAGTTAATGGACTAGTCCTGCTTTAGTCCTGGTTTAATCCTGCTTTAGTCCTGGTTTAGTCCTGGTTTAGACCTGGTTTTAGTCCTGCTTTAGTCCTGGTTTAGTCCTGTTAAATCCTGTTTTACACCTGTTTTAGAACTGTTTTAGTCCTTGTTTAGTCCTGGTTTAGTCCTTGTTTAGACCTGGTTTAGTCCTGGTTTAGTCCTTGTTTAGACCTGGTTTAGACCTGGTTTAGATCTGGTTTTAGTCCTGGTTTAGTCCTGCTTTAGTCCTGGTTTAGTCTTGGTTTAGTCCTGTTAAATCCTGTTTTACACCTGGTTTAGAACTGTTTTAGTCCTTGTTTAGTCCTGGTTTAGTCCTTGTTTAGACCTGGTTTAGTCCTGGTTTAGTCCTGGTTTAGACCTGGTTTAGACCTGGTTTAGACCTGGTTTTAGTCCTGCTTTAGTCCTGGTTTAGTCTTGGTTTAGTCCTGTTAAATCCTGTTTTAGACCTGGTTTAGGACTGTTTTAGTCCTTGTTTAGTCCTGGTTTAGTCCTTGTTTAGTCCTGGTTTAGTCCTGGGTTTAGACCTGGTTTAGTCCTGGGTTTAGACCTGGTTTAGTCCTGGGTTTAGACCTGGTTTAGTGTCCGGCAATGAGTGGAATTACGTAGAAAAAAACAAAAAACAAAAAAGGGATATGTTACATCTCTACTAGTCGTTGTTCGCCTTTAATCTTGCGTCTTTCTTACCTTGATAGTTTTGGATAAATTGTTCACGTTAGAGTGTTTATCCTTTGTGGACCTTGTTGGATGAAGATTTGGAGATGGGGCAGATTTATGAAGCTGGTGGAGAATACGACAGACATTTCCACACATATTTTGCCCCAGAAAAGCATTAACCGGAAGTTCCACAAACCTAAAGCAAGACACTTTTGGCCATTGTGAAGAAGGTCTATTGTTAGAAGCAGCATGATTTAGTCCTGTTAAATCCTGTTTTAGACCTGGTTTAGAACTGTTTTAGTCCTTGTTTAGTCCTGGTTTAGTCCTTGTTTAGACCTGATTTAGATCTGGTTTTAGTCCTGCTTTAGTCCTGGTTTAGTCCTGGTTTAGTCCTGTTAAATCCTGTTTTACACCTGGTTTAGAACTGTTTTAGTCCTTGTTTAATCCTGGTTTAGTCCTTGTTTAGACCTGGTTTAGATCTGGTTTTAGTCCTGGTTTAGTCCTGGTTTAGTCCTGTTAAATCCTGTTTTACACCTGGTTTAGAACTGTTTTAGTCCTTGTTTAGTCCTTGTTTAGTCCTGGTTTAGACCTGGTTTTAGTCCTGCTTTAGTCCTGGTTTAGTCCTGGTTTACACCTGGTTTTAGTCCTGTTTTAGTCCTGCTTTAGTCCTGGTTTGTCCTGGTTTTAGTCCTGTTTTAGACCTGGTTTAGACCTGTTTTAGTCCTGGTTTAGTCCTGGTTTAGTCCTGGTTTAGTCCTGGTTTAGTCCTGTTAAATCCTGTTTTAGACCTGGTTTAGAACTGTTTTAGTCCTTGTTTAGTCCTGGTTTAGTCCTGTTAAATCCTGTTTTAGACCTGGTTTAGACCTGTTTTAGTCCTGCTTTAGTCCTGGTTTAGTCCTGGTTTACACCTGGTTTTAGTCCTGCTTTAGTCCTGGTTTAGTCCTGTTAAATCCTGTTTTAGACCTGGTTTAGAACTGTTTTAGTCCTTGTTTAGACCTGGTTTAGTGTCCGGCAATGAGTGGAATTACGTAGAAAAAAACAAAAAACAAAAAAGGGATATAGCCCCAAATGTGTAATCCATTTATTTCAACAAAGTAACTGTAATCCAATTCCCACTCACTGAAACAGTAACTGTATGTATCGTATCGGCAACTTCTTAACGATACCAGCCCTAATTACAACAGTCGTTTACCATGAATTCACGCTCAAATATCACTGTACTATAAATAACCAAACATAAATAAATAGACAAACATATATATTTTTTGGATTGGCGTTGTTTCTGTCCGTCTTTTTTCGTCTAAACATCAACCGGCTCCATCCGCCGACACTTTGAACTGCCACAGCCGATTCCTCCAACGCCGGTAAAAAGGGACGGAGAGACGGACGACGGGGGCCCCCGCGTCGCCACCGAGACAGGGCCGGCGGGTGAAAGGGGGGGGAGAGGGGGAAAAGAGAGGAGGGCAGAGATAGAAGAATAAAAAAAAAAAAAAAAAGAGAAAGCGAGAGAGAGAGAGAGAGCGTCCCGTGCGCGTTGACAGCCAGGTAGATTGTATCTGACACGAAGCCCGGAGATGAAAGAGGAGCGGACAGCTGGCCCAGTGCACTCACCTCTCTCTCTCTCTCTCTCTCCCTCCTCTTCCTCCTCCTCCTCCTCCTCTTCCTCTTCTCCGGGGGCGTGTCCTCGGAGGCCGCCCTGACCAATCCCGGCGGGGCCCCCGAGCTGTCACCGGCACCGGGCGCGTTCAGGACGGGGGAAAGACACTGACGGACGGACGGACGGTTCTGAAAACGCTGGCTCGTGTGTGTTTTGATGGGAGCGGCGCAGCGGGTCAAGCGTTCGCCCGTTAACTGGAGGGCGACGGGTTTTTTAAACGGAAGGAATGAAAGGATAATGTGACACCGTGTTGAACAGAACACACTTGGTTTATTTATTTATTTATTTATTTATTTGTTTGGTTTAAGCGCTGTCGTCTCCTCGCTCCTTCTTGTTCTCGCCTCGTCCCGCCCGCTCCTCCCCCTTTAACTTTCTCTCCATCTTTCTCTCTTCTCTCTCTCTCCTCCTCCTCCTCTTCTCTGTCCTGTGCTCTTCCCCTCTTATCCTTTTTTCTCTCCCTTCCCCTCTCTCTCCTCCTCTCTCCTGCTATCTCCTCCCCTCACCTTTCTCCTCTCTTCTCTCCTCTGTCCTTCTCTCTCTCCTCCTTTCTCCTTACTCCTCCCCCCTGCCGTCTCCTCCCCTCCCCTTTCTCTCTGCTCTCTCTCTTTTCCTTCTCCTCTCATCCTCCTATCTCCTCTCCTCACCCTCTTCTCTCCTCCTTCGCCTCCTCCCTCGTCCTCTTCCCTCTCCTCCCTTCTAATCACTCCTTCTTTCCCTCATCTCATCTTCCTCTCTCTCCTTCGTCCTCCCTTCTACTCATTCTTCCCTCCTTCTCTCTCTCTTTAATTTCCCCCCCTTTCATTCTCCTCTCTCCTTTCTACTTATTCCTCCCTCACCTCTCTCCTACCCTCTTTTCTCCTGCGCTCTCCTTCTCTCTAATCTTCCTCTCTCCCGTCCTCCTCCCCTCACTTCTTTCATCCTCCTCTCCTCCCCTCTCTCTTCTCCTCTCTTCTACTCTCCCACTTGCTCTCTCCCTTTTCTTTCCTCCCCTCTCTTCTACCTCCCTCTCCTCCCTTCCAATCACTCCTCCTTCGCCTCTTCTCTCCTCCTGTGCTCTCCTTCGCTCTCATCTTCCTCTCTCTCCTTTCTCCTTCCTCCTAACTTCTACTCACTCCTTCCTCTCTTTTCTTTCCTCCACTCTCATTCTCCTCTCTCCCTCCGCCTTCTCTCTTCTCCTCCCCTCACCTTTCTCCTCCCTCTCTTCTCTCCTCCTGTCCTCTCCTCCTTTACCCCCTCTCTCATCCTCCCTCTCCTCCCTTCTAATCACTCCTTCTGCCCTTTTCTCTCCTCCTGTGCCCTTCTTCTCTCTCATCCTCCTCTCCTCCCTTCCTCCTTCCTTCTACTCACTCCTCCGTCCTCCTCTCTCTCTTTTCTTTCCCCCACTTCCCATTCTCCTCTCTCTCCTCCCTCCTTCTCCTCCCCTCTCTCGTCCTCCTCTCTCCTGGTATATCCTCCTCCCGCCACGTCTTTCGTCCTCCTCTCTCGCCTCTTCACCCCGACCCGCTCTCCCTCCTCCGTCCATCCTTCGTCCACCCGCTCCCTCCTTCCCTTAGTTATTTCCTCCTCCTCTCCCCCCTCCGCTCCTCTCTCTCCCACCCTTTTTACACCCTCCTCCCCTTGCTCTCTTCTACTCATTCCTCCCGCCTGCTCTCTCTCTTTTCTTTCCCCCACTCTCCTCCTCCTTTGACTTCTCTCTCCCATCCTCCTCTCTCCTTCTTTCTACCCACTCCTACTCCCTCCTTCCTCCCTCCTCCCCTTTCCACTCTCTCCCTCCGCCCTCCTCCTCCTCCGATCCCGCCCTCTTGCCACCGTCACTCTCCCCGTCGCTCTGCCTTTTCCTTGTCTCGTCAATAACCGTTTATTTGTAGCTGGAATGGCAGTAGCCGCTGTTACACCTGACCTCCCTGTTTCATCAATTATGGATAGATTATTGGGGGCCAACATCTGCACGCTCTTGCTGTTTGCACTCACCTCCTGGCAGGGATTAGATCAAGTATTAAACTGTTGTGTATTGTCAGGCCAAGACTCTACTGAGAATTTTCCACCAGCCCCACAGCTACAAAGGGCCCCCGCCGACAAGGAACCTTAAATAGTTTAGCGACGCGACCGAGGGCCCCTATGGTAAAGTGTGGAGCGTTCATTATTCACGCGCGCTGCTGGTTGGTTGTTATAGCTGTTACTGTAAGGGCCCCTGGCAGATGGGACTTTGTCAGGGCTGGTCACCTGAGTAAACGTTGGCACCGGTGGCCGCAGAGACTGGAATATTTGATCAACTTTACTCACAATTTTTGGTGTTTAAAAGGGCAAACACTAGTATAAAAATGACGACTTTGTTTTTTTATTTTAGGTTGTCGACTATGATGATTCTTGGATTCAATGTGTGTTGTCGGCCCCTGAAGTGCCCCTGTTCTGTCAATCAACTGATGAGAAGAACAACCGGAGAATTCAACGATCACTGATGCAATTCCACCTCCAAACTCTTGGCGGCAGTAGACCGATTGCGTCAATACAACTTAATGGGAGAAGAAACAGACCTGTGGAGCATCTGTGCAAACTGTTTTGCGTAGATACATCAAGAATTTCGGACTTCCGGTGGGAAGGATTTTCCGAAAACGTGAGCATCAAACCTCCATGTTTGATTTCCGAGTGGGATGTGTCTATTGTCAGAGCCGATCTTTTCAAGTCTTTTGAACCATGTCACTTTTGTTTCTGGTTCTGACATTGCCAAATTTAAATTTTGGGATTCGGACATCGTAATTGTGTGATTGTTGAATGTCCTAACAGCGGAAAACGTCTCGAGAAATTTGCGAACTTCATAAATGCAAAAGGGAATCAGATGTGTGTGACTGCAAACCTCTGTTCAAACTGTTTCTCTTCCCAACGGAATTGAAAAATAGTGAAAGGTGAAGGTGATGGGCAGGACTGATCCACAGGAAGGATGAAAAAGGAAACCTTTGACTGCCTAAGAAATCATCAAGAGTTTCCAGCGAACATTTTGTATCAATGTGCCATCATACCAAAATCCCGATCCTTCGCTCAGCCTTGGTTACGAATTTAAAAAGTCAACGCCAAAGCGAAAGGCACCAACTGTTCACCACGAAACACCTTCCACTGCAAAGAGACCAAGACGTGATGTTGCTGTAAAACCACAAGAACAAGAAAGTGCAGCTCGGCCTGTTTGTCGTCTGTACCTCTCGCTGAACAAACGGGATCCCGCTTAAAGGTAAAGTGTGGAGCGTTCATTATTCACGCGTGCTGCTGGTTGGTTGTTATAGCTGTTACTGTAAGGGCCCCTGGCAGATGGGACTTTGTCACCTGAGTAAACGTTGGCACCGGTGGCCGCAGAGACTGGAATATTTGATCAACTTTACTCACAGTTTTTTGGTGTTTAAAAGGACAAGCACTAATATGAGAATGAGTGGAAAAACTACTCATATTCTAAAATGCTTTGATGTTTTATTTTGTTTTATCTTCTCATAATTTTGAATGGTCTACAGGAGATGTGGAGTCAGATGTAGAGTATCAGGATTCTTGAATTCAGGCCCCGTTTACATAGCCTGATTCATCAGCCGGTTTCACTTCGTAGAAACCGTCTGACCTCGCAGCATTAGGATTCGTTCTCTCGACAGTAGGCGGGCAGGACAATAACGTCTTTCCCCTTGATAAAATTCACCAAACATTCTCTTTGTTCCGGCTTTAAATCCTCGTTCTCAGGAATCGTTGCCAACACAGAATGTCTGGCTCTTCGCTGATTGGTTGGTGCCTGAACTTGCACTTCCGGTATTTTTGCGAACCGTTTAGTGTGTTCCGATTTCCCTTCGTTTTTACACATCTTTTACATGCAAATGGCAAATTTGCTGCTTAAAATGAATCTTTCTAAAAAGTCCGGCTAGACTGGAGATTCTGCAAAACTACAGTTTGGTGTTTGTGGAGTTTTAGGAGCTGATGCGCCAAAAGTGTGACCAGTGTTTACCTTTTGCTGTGATGATGATGATGGAGCATTCAGAGCAGAACAAAACACTTTTCATGTGTTTTTATTTGCTCACAAAGCTGATGTATCATTATTAAATTTTGTTATTATTATTTATGTATTTATTTTGGGCAAGTAGAGATTTACATTCTTATACAATGGAACATATAACATAAGTGAAATCAGAATAGAAATGAAAAACAAAACAAAAACAAATTTGCCCATAATGGAGGGGGAAGAAGAAAAAAGGAAAATCATATCGATGACCAGAGACAAATGAGTTCAAAGGTGAGCAATTTTACCACTTCTTTAACAGATCTGTGAAGAGGCGAGCCTGTCCAGATACTTGGAGTAGTTTTGACGGCGCTCGATGGCGTATTTATACGGGTCGATGTGAATGAAAACCTTTTTGAAAACGATGCTGTGTGCATGATGTTATTTTGGAAAACAGAGGGAGGGAAATATTCGTTTCTCAACATACTCAGCTATGTGTGAAAGTAGCCTCAGTGTGTGTTGTTGGACTCTTGTGTTTTGTTATTACAATTTATTGTACACAGACACTGGGGGTGAGGAAGTGTTTGGCTCATTGACACAGCAATAGTTGCAGAGGAAATCAACCCTGTGGCTTTGGCTTTCAGGGCCATTAGGCGACTGCTGTACCAACCTGGAACTGCAATGTAAAGAACAGCGAGACAGTAAGTTCTTTATTTAATCCTTTATTGTCTCCCATGGGATAAATTTATCTTGGGAAACTGGATCACAGCTTCAACACAAAGACAGGACAACACAACAACATAAGCACCACACAAACATCCACCATAGAACAGAAATAAATAAGAGACCAAGTATGACCAGGAGGGATACACCAACATGACCCTGAGTCACTCTGTGCAGGCAAACCCTTCACACTCTTGTATTCTATTAATAATTGCACATTTCCTAAACCCATGTGCAGTTTTGATTGCACATTCCCTAAGCCATTATTTTTATTTGTAAACTGCACTCTCTGAGTTTAGCAGATTAACGGCTAATGGCGCAAAAGTAATGTTTGAATCTGTTGAGTTTAGAGTTTGGGACCCTGAACTTATTTTACCCGCTCTTTTAGTCAAGGTAAAAATCTGTGATTTAAGTTTGACACAACTTAATGTTGTGTCAGTGTTATGTTAATGTTCAAATGTGTTTTCAACAAAAAAAACAAAACAGATTATTTCCCTGGGATGTTCCACAGCGTGACATTAAACTTATCCATTACCATGGAAAGGTAGAAGCAGGTTACGAGTCAGATCTGTGGAGAGCTCAGTCACTGCCACAACCTGAAGGAAAAAATACAAAATGGATTTAAACAACACATTAAACTCAATTAAGCTCAATCAATGGTATAATGTACACAACAAAAACTGGAGGGTTAAAATTTCAGGGTGAAATATTTCAGAGTTGTTTTTAACACAAAAAGTGTTATTTTAACTATCTGAAAGTTAAATGGGGTTCGAGTTGGGGTTATTTGCCAGAGTTGATATGGATAAAGTTAATTCAACTTCCCCTAGTGTTAATTTTACTTCCCTTAGTGTTAATTTGGCTCCTCCCACCCACCACTTGAACCAGTTTTGTACAGAATTTCATCTTAAATTAACTAAAATAAAGAGTAAAAATAAAACACCTCTGTTTGTTATTTAGCTAAATCAGGATAACCCTACAAAGTGTTATCTGTTTACTCTCAAAACGTTAATATAACTCTTGATTTCGGGGTTAAATGAGAACTTTGGTCCAGTTTTACTTAACTAACATTTCTAAAAAATATTAAATTAACTCTAGAACAGATTGGACTCATATCAACCCTGAGAAAATGTAAAAATTGATTCAGTGAGAGTCAGTTTTATAAAACACTCCACTTTTTGCTGTGTTTATGAATAAAAAATAATTAAACACCAAAATCGACTGTATTTAAAGCTCTCGATTCTGTAAAAATAATATGTTTAAGCTGCACAGAAGAGCAGTGTGTTTACAGTGAGCCGGACCCGCGCAGACTCCGTTACCCACAGTGCATTGTGAACAGGTGCCGCTGCCTTTTTAGTCCCTGTCAAAGCCTCTCACAGTTCACCTTCAAGGCATGTGCTCAGCTGTCAGCGCACTTGTCAAGCCGACACTTAGCATTCACAATGTTTCCACGGAAATAAAGAGAGATTTTTCAACCCGGTAAAAGGAGGGAAAAAAAAAAAAAAAAAAAAACTCAGGCAGCTCAAATCTAACGTGTTTTTGCTAATGTCTTTAGGTGGTTTCGGCACTGATGTAACCTCTGTCAACCAGGAAGTGTATTTTTCCCCGCTCGTCTTTGAACGCCACGTCAAAAAAGCTCCCGTGTGCCGTGTGGCGGGAACCGGCGGGGGCTGGCGGGGCACCGTGCATCAAAACATCAGCTGAGGGTTGAAAGGCGTAAAATAAGGTCAGTGTCACCGCTCTGCATTATTAATACGCCACTGTTTATCGCCGGCCCATTCAATCTGCGCGCTCCAAACGCCGCCGCCATGAAATATTGATGCCGTTCCGGGGTTTAACATGTAGAAAAGTGCCGGGAAAAAGAGGTGTTACTCTCCCAGGCAGCGGGTGGCGACACGTAAACGAGCGAGGAGATGTGGGGAGCGCGCGGGCGAGTGGAGTGGGAGGGGGAAGCTCCGCCCGCTGTCAGAACGCGAAAGATTAAGCTCCTCCCATTTTGAATACAAATGATAGATAGAAAAGTTTGCACACCCTCTGATTCAACGTTTTTGATTTTTCTTCATGTTTTCTACTATTTATATTTCAGATACATATGGAATACTTGATTTTATGAAGATTTTAACAATGATCCCTTGTTTACGTTCTAAAAATAACCCACGATAGGTGTAGTCAACTTTATATTTTACAATTATTCTATTTGTTTTAAGTCTGTAAAACCCCTCAGCACAAACTTTATACACTTTTCTCACACAAGGACACTTACAACTCTTCTTACATCCTTCTTAAAACTTATTGCTGCTGTCGTCCTTTTGGTATTTTCCTTCTTCTTGATGTAACGAACCAAAGATCAATTTATTCCGTCCTGGAGCCCTACAGCGCAGAGTCCTGCACGGGTCCATTTTTGGAGACCCACACCCACGCAGTCCAGCACCGCACCCGCCCGTTAACCCGAGATTATATCGAACTTTTGCGCTGCCTACGCCACAAACTGAACCAAGACTAAACCAGGACTAACCCAGGACTGATTCCAGGACTGAAAAGGAGGACTACACCAGGACTGAACTAGGACTAAAACAGGACTAAAACAGAACTAAACCAGGACTCAGTGTCGGGACAGGCTCGGAGGTGACCACAGGAGAAAGGACCCGCGCAGAGCTCCACACCTCACGATGGTAAGAGCGGCCGTCATCGAGCTTTGCGGACGCACTACTCTGTGGGCTCGGGGTTCTGTCTCTTAAGTCCGAAGATTAGTCCTGGTTTAGACTTGATTTAGACCTGGTTTAGACCTGGTTTAATCCTGGTGTAGTCCTGGTGTAGTCCTGGTGTAGTCCTGGTTTAGTCCTGACCCACCCACACACCTGCCCATAAAATTCCAGAACATTAAAACCCGCCCGTTTCAGCAACTATTTGCTGGGACCCGATCCGGTGCAGAACTCTGCCACAGTCGTGTAACTTCTCTCTTCCTTCAGCGTGTCCAGAAGTCCGACTTTTTGTGCGATGGATGGATCTTCCTCTGTCTTTTGGGTGCGACCGCAGGAGCCTTTGTCGGCGCAGAACGTTTTGTCGACATTGTGGGTTTTGTCGGGGAGAAAACTTGCAAACATACAGCACTTCAGAATCACACTGATACAGATCCAACACTTATGTAAATTTGGCTGAACACATTCTGTACTGTACAGGAAACATGGCACAGAGGAGATTGATTGACAACGGTCTACAGCCAATCAGGACGCAGGGGGAGGAACGCAACGCGCATTCATGCACTGTAAAAAAAAGCATGCAAAATTACACACAAAAAATTAGCGAAACAGCAAGACCGTGAAAAGTGAACCCTGATTTAAAGAGTAAAACGAAGAGCCTGACAGCAGCAGTTCCAGAGAGAGAAGTGACGTTTGTTCAATACAAAGTGAATTGGAGCCAACGTCAGCAGGTCAGCGACAGTATGTCAACTTATATATACAGTCCGTGACACGAACTGACCACTGATTGGTTAATCCACCTGTCAATCACGCAGAATACAGCTCCAGACCCGCTCGTTTTTGTTGTTTTTTTTGCAAAGTTTTGTCAAAGTGCTTGTATGTGTGGTTCTGTTTGCCCCAGCAGACTCTCCTCCATCCTGTTCCATCTCCTCCGCTCTGCCCATTACTCACCCCCCGCGCACGTGTCTAATGTCTCCTGACGGCGCACACGTCCGGGCCGCATCTCCCCACATCTGCAGCACTAACACACTGTCCATAAAACACCTCCACGCGCTCGGCTCCTCGCGTGAAGAAAGCTTTCTGATAGTATGCTAATCTGCACCATTACCGGCCCTGATTTACAAGGACCCAAACAGCACAGACACAGAGGCAGAGGCAGAGGCACGGGCGGGGGTAATAAAGAGGGTGCATCATTATGGGTCTCTGTATCTGCGTGTACATGTGTGTGTTTGTGTGCGTACGTGTGTTTTTGTGCGTGTGTGTGTGTGCCGCTCCTTTGCACTGGCATTTGGTTTAATTACTCACACATTTTAACACCAAAGAAACAGCCGAGAAGAGGGGCGTTACAGAGTCCTTTATAGAGGCGACAGAAGCTCGGTCGGCAGCGTGTTTGTCCACTAAATCTGAAGGTTGCCGGTGCGAATCCTGTGATTGAGCGCTGTATAAAAATGTGACCATACAGTCGTTCCTCACCTTTCACGGTCTCGCTGTTTTGTGAATTTTTTGTAGTCCAATTTTGCGTTTTTTTTTACAACGTATGAACACGTATTGCGTTCCTCCTGCTGCGTCCTGATTGGCTAAGGGATTGTAGACCATTGTGAATCAATCTCCTCCGTGCCGCGTGTCCTGTTCAGTACAGAATGTGTTCAGCTTGACAAATTTACACGAATGTTCGATCTCTAGCAGTGAGATTCTGAAGCGCAGCGCGATCGGGCAATTGCCGAGCTCACACAGGACAATTATAACCCTTTTTGCATCCTTTTTAAAACTTATTGCTGCTGTCGTCCTTATGTTATTTTCCTCCTTCTTTATGAAACGAACTGAAGATTAATTTATTCCGTAATGGAGCCCTACAGCGCAGAGTCCTAGCAGTGTGATGTGGGGAGCGCGCGGGCGAGTGGGGTGGAAGGGGGAAGCTCCGCCCGCTGTCGGAACGCAAAAGATTGAGCTCCTCCCATTTTGAATACAAATGATAGATAGAAAAGTTTGCACACCCTCTGATTCAACGTTTTTTGATTTTTCTGTATGTTTTCTACTATTTATATTTCAGATACATATGGAATACATGATTTTATGAAGATTTTAACACAATGATCCCTTGTTTACGTTCTAAAAATAACCCACGATAGGTGTAGTCAACTTTATATTTTACAATTATTATATCTGTTTTAAGGTTGTAAAACCCGTCACCACTTTATTCAGTTTTCTGAGACAGGACACTTACAACTCTTTTTACATCCTTCTTAAAACGTATTGCTGCTGTCATCCTTTTGGTATTTTCCTTCTTCTTGATGTAACAAACCAAAGATCAATTTATTCCGTCCTGAAGCCCTACAGCGCAGAGTCCTGCACGGGTCCATTTTTGGAGACCCACCCCACGCAGTCCAGCACCGCACCCGCCCGTTAACCCGAGATTATATCGAACTTTTGCGCTACCTACGCCACAAACTGAACCAAGACTAAACCAGGACTAACCCAGGACTGATTCCAGGATTGAAAAGGAGTGTGATTCTGAAGTGCAGCGCGATCGGGCAATTGCCGCGCTTACCGTGAGGTCCAGAGCTCTGCGTCAGTCCTTTCTCCTGCGGTCACCTCCGAGCCCGTTCCGACAGTCCTGTTTAAGTCCTGGTTTAGACCTGGTTTACTCCTGTTTTAGTCCTAGTTCAGTCCTGGTTTAGTCCTCCTCTTCAGTCCTGGAATCAGTCCTAGGTTTGTCCTGGGTTAGTCCTGGTTTAGTCTTGGTTCCGTCCATGGTGTATGCAACACAAAAGTTTCGGGTGCAGTGTTGTACTGTGCGGGTGCGGGTCTCCAAAAATGGACCCGTGCAGGACTCTGCGCTGTCGGGCTCCATTACGGAATAAATTAATCTGCAAGAAGAAGGAAAATAACATAAGGGCGACAGCAGCAATAAGTTTTCAGAAGGATGCAAAAAGGGTTGTAAGTGTCCTGTGTGAGAAAAGTGTATAAAGTGTGTGGTGACAGGATTTACAAACTTAAAACAGGTATAATAATTGTAAAATATAAAGTTGACTACTTTGCAGATTTCATCTATTTTTAACGTAACCCCTGCGATAAACGAGGGACCACTGTATACCGTTTACCACTTATAGTCAGACTCCACTGATACTATCTGTGTACGCCAATATTCTCTATTCACGCTTACGTCACAAACCAGGAGGACGTTTGGAAACATGCAATGAGAACTTCCGGTGTAGTTCCCGACACTGAGCTCACCGACAGACAGTGACCAAACCCACTGAAGTAAATGTGATCAGCGGTAAAATGTGCTGTTTGGAATCATCTTGAAATTGGTTGTGTAAGTTTGTTTTTTATAAACCAGGTACTGTTGCAGGAGTTGGAAAAAGTGTACGAGTGAGCAAGTCTGTCTGTCTGTATGTTTTGTAATGTGAACTTGTAAGTTTTGTATACTGCCTATTGTTTTGTATTGTGCATTACTATTTTTTTGTGTTTGTGGAAATGAGATGGCACATCTCAAGGGGCATTCCAATAAAATTAAATTAATTAATTTAAATAATTTCAGCCCCGGAACTGCAAATCTCTACCGAACAAAAGATAAAAGGTAGCTGTAAATTTGAAAACTACTGCTTTAAAACAACAAAATGAAAAAATAGATATCGGCCGGTTCTCGTTTTTGTGACTTAAACTACATACGGACTGAACCAGGACTAAACCAGGACTACACCAGGTCTAAACCAGAACTAAACCAGGTCTAAGTGAGGCCTAATTTTGGACTTGAGAGAGAGAGACAGAACCTCAAACCCGTGGAGCAGGGTGTCCACAAAGTGCGATCAGGCGCACCTCTGGGCCCACCCCGACACTCAGTCCTGGTCCAGTTCTGGTTTAGTCCTGGTTTCATTTCATTTTCATTTAGTCTTGGTTTAGTTCTAGGATCAGTCCTGGTTTATCCTTGTTTAAGTCCTGATTTAGTCCTGGTTTAGTCCTTCTGGTTCAGTGCTGGGATCAGTTTTGGTTTAGTCCTGGTTTAGTTCTGTTTTAGTCCTAATTCAGTCCTGGTTTAGTCTCAGTGCTGGATCAGTTGGTTTAGTCTGGTTTAGTTCTGTTTTAGTCCTAATTCGGTCCTGGTTTAGTCCTGGGATCAGTCCTGGTTTAGTCCTGGTTCAGTCCTGATTTAGTCCTGGTTTAGTCCTGGTTTAGTCTTCCCGGTTCAGTGCTGGAATTAGTCCTGGTTTAGTCCCAGTTTAGTCCTGGTTCAGTCCTGCTTTAGTCCTGATTTAGTCCTGGTTTAGTCTTCCTGGTTCAGTGCTCGGATCAGTCCTGATTTAGTCCTGGTTTAGTCTTCCTGGTTCAGTGCTGGAATCAGTCCTAGTTTAGTCCTGGTTTAGTCCCAGTTTAGTCCTGTTCAGTCCTGCTTTAGTCCTGATTTAGTCCTGGTTTAGTCCCAGTTTAGTCCTGGTTCAGTCCTGCTTTAGTCCTGATTTAGTCCTGGTTTAGTCTTCCCGGTTCAGTGCTGGAATCAGTCCTAGTTTAGTCCTGGTTTAGTCCCAGTTTAGTCCTGGTTCAGTCCTGCTTTAGTCCTGATTTAGTCCTGGTTTAGTCTTCCTGGTTCAGTGCTCGGATCAGTCCTGGTTTAGTCCTGGTTTAGTCCTGGTTCAGTCCTGATTTAGTCCTGATTTAGTCCTGGTTTAGTCTTCCTGGTTCAGTGCTCGGATCAGTCCTGGTTTAGTCCTGTTTACTCCTGTTTTATTTCTGTTTTAGTCCTAATTCAGTCCTGGTTTAGTCCTGGTTCAGTCCTGCTTTAGTCCTGATTTAGTCCTGGTTTAGTCTTCCTGGTTCAGTGCTCGGATCAGTCCTGGTTTAGTCCTGGTTTAGTCCTGGCTCAGTTCATATGCGGCGCAGAAATCCGGCATCGCAGTTTAAATCACGGAAACTGAAAAAACAAATCATTATCCTTTTTTTTTTTTTTCATTTTGGTTTTGGAGACAAATAATGAAAGAATTGGTCATTTTGATCATTTTCTTATTTTTGTTTTTATTTTGAAGAGCAAATGAACGAACGATACACGGATTTGAGAGTCACACCTTCACAAAGACTGTTCCACGTTGGTCTTGTTGGTGTTGCTGGTGTCTTCTTGCCCGTCCCCTCCCCTCACGCCCTCACGCCCGCCCTCGCTGGACCTCTGACAGAGCCGCTGTATTTCATCTCACATTTCCTCTTCCTGTTTGTGGGTTTGTTCTCAGAGTCTGGGGTGTCCTTCCCTCCCCCACTCACGCCGCCTGCTATTGTGACCCATGAATTATTGATTAACCTGGGTAATAGAAAAGATAGGACTGTGCTGTGCTTAGACCTGCCTCTTCTGAGCTGGGAGCTGTTAATACCGCACAGATATGCATAAACCCCGCAAATTACATCTTATTTATCTCCGACGTGATAAACGCCCTTCCTGTTTACCCCAAAACATTCGTACGCCATCGCAGGTAAACGGTACAGACGGTAGTGTTGGATCTATTTAGAGAAATCACTTTTGTTTATTTTGAAGCATTTCCTTATGTATTGTTAAAATGTGTTTATTTAAAGGGTCCTTGTGTATTATGCAATTTTCTGAGCTGTTTTAATGTTGTTTTCTCATCACAAACAGACCTGGAGATGTGTAAGTGTAACAGCTGTCCCCACTGCACCAATATATGTCAAACCAAGTCATTTCTGGACTATTATTTAGAAAAAGATTATACAATAAAACACTTCATCAGCTGCAAAACAACATTTGTAATTGACAGACTTGTTTGTTCCCTACTTGCAAGGCTATAAAGTACGGAAGCCTAGAGGGGTCACAACAAACGCAAACGGCGCAACAAATACAAATGCGACAACACAACAAAAAGCCACAACACACCAAAAAAAGCCACAACGGAAATGACCGCGGGACTCTGTTTCAATGCAAACGCCGCAACAAATACAAACGCCGCAACACAAACGCAAATGCCGCAACACATTAAAAAGCCACAACGGAAATGACCGCGGGACTCTATTTTCCGACGGACCGATCAAGCGGCGAGTGAAGAAGAAGAACTACAACGTGAAACGAATAATGATGAAATGATAAAACAATACATTTTACTTACGTTTCCAACCTCTCTGTTCCTTTACTTTTCACGTTCCGTTGTGGCTTTTTTTGGTGTGTTGTCGCATTTGTATGTATTGCGGCGTTTGCGTTTGTTATGACCCCTCTCGGCTTCCGTAATATAGACATTTATTTTAACCAGTGAGTGCCTTGGGGTTTTTTTGCATTTTTTTTCTAGACCTGGGGTTGTGTTTTGTTTCATTCACACATGTTTAACGCACAAAAAATAAAATACCAAATAATAGCCGGGTTTCAGTTAACTGATGGTTCCAAATAAACGCCGAGTCTAATTCAGTCTTGTCCAACTGCTGAGGAGGCCGCTCATACTCCCATTTCCCGTTTTTTGTGCTTTATTTAACCAAGATATGACGATTAGTGCAGCGACACCAGAGAGATCGTGATGTTTCCAGCCGACACAGGAGCAGTTTGGCTTCAGTTCAGTCCTGCCTTTACCAGACTAGTTGTGTGACTGAGTGGATAGACTATATTCTCTGCGCTGTGTCTGGTCACTCTCACCTTCACTGAAAAAGTGGCAGAAGTGACGTAAAAAAAAGAAAGATGACGCGACATAGCGGGCAGGAAATGGAAGCAGTTTTTACGAGTTTCAGTTTGGCGATTCAGAGGAAACGGCAATGTCATCGTCGCTGCTGTGGCGTAAGAAGAAAGTTTTGGCAAACAGACGAGGCAGTAGAAATCGTTCCAACAAGGTCGGCAAAGTAGTCGCCAGGCCATCGTATAAAAACTGTAAATTATAGTCATACTGGTTAACAAATCTGAGTACCATGTTTTTCCAGTTTTGCTGAGTAACATTTTTGTGAGGAAGGAATTAATCGCCTGCCCCAAATTGCGGCCTGGTCTCAAATAAATGCCTGGTCTGTTAAGTGATTGAAACAAATAAACGACCCGGATATTATTTGGTATTTTACTGTATTTAGCCATATTGTGATATCAAGGAAGAACTCCACTGTGTTTTTAAACTCCATAGAGGAGAAGCTTTTGGATGATTTCAGCCCTGGAACTGCCAATCTCTACTGAACTGAAGGTAAAAGGTGTCTACCGTTTGATGACATCACAAGGTGGAACAGAGCATTTTGAGTTTTGGAGATGTACACAGACCAGTAATGCAGGATTACTCAAACAAGTGTGAATGAAACAAAACATAACTCCAGGTCTGTGTTTTGTAGCAGTAACAACATTATAATATGGCTTAAAACTGACAAGGATCATTTTCACATCATAGAGGGATGATTAGTCATAGATTATTCGGTCATTTTTGCAGCACTACAAAACAAAACAAAGCATAGACTACAACCCTGTGGATCCCAAAACCGGTTTAGGATGAAGTAAAAGTACATATAATGCCTAAACCTATTAAACAATGACAGAATTCCAGGAAAGAAAAGCAGCGTATGAACAGTAAGTTTGTGTTTACAGTTTCACTTTCGACTTACTGTATATATATAAAACACAAAATATAAATTAAAATAAAAAAAATTTATGCATAATTCATTCATTCTAGAGCTTCTACAGTGTTAAACTTAATAATAAAAAAAAATAAAAAATCATCACTCAGATTGTTCCATAAACTAACCCCTTGAACAGAAATATAATCACTTTTTTTTCTTAGTTCTTTTTTTTTCTTCATTAATGGTCGTACAAACTAATAATAATGTTAACGAAGGCACAAGTGTTTATCGTTTATGATCGCACAAAATAAAGCACAATGAGAATTAAAAAACGTAAGATTTTTTTTGTTTTCGTTTATCGCCGTACAGACTATTAATAATGATAAAGAAGGCACAAAATTATTGTACAAAACATTGCTTATGATTGTATCAAAAATAAAATGTAATGTTAAAGAAAATGTTTTTTCAGTTTAAGAGAAAAACACAGCTTAAATCTACAGGGTTTGTGTGTTAAAACGCGTGAATGAAACAAAAAAACACAACTCCGAGTGCGTTTTTGACGAGGAAACAACATTACAACACAGATCAGAAAACGTCGTAATAATTCCCTTTAAATTCACTCATCTGCGGCCGTGGTCCAGCTGATGACCGCCCCTCGCCGCGCGATCGATAACCCCCGACGCCGACGTTTAACCCGAATCACATTTTCCACTGACGGCCCTTTAGGCTCCCATGCGCAACAGTCGGCGTCAGCGTTAGTGTAGCCTATATATACAATTAAACGCCCCAGTAAGCTGCCATGGGTTTTCATTAGATCGTCTCCCGGCTCAGACCCAAGGCGGTGACCAAGGCGCTGTAATTGCACGTCGCTATGTTTACATTTATTCATGAAAGCGCCGTCCCACCTGTTACCCGTTTCATTTAAAGGGGGCCCCCCGCGTAGCCCCCCCCCCCCGTCCCGTCCCGTCGGCCCCTCCCACCGTCGAAAGCGAAACCAGCCATGCCCACTTGTTCTCCTCTGATATCTGATTCCCAGAGTCTGATTAACTTTTCATGCGTTCGGTTCCGCCAAAATGTATGTGCACTCATCCACGTCCTATATTGATTACTTCTAGTGCAAACAGTGGCGGCGTGTCATATACATAATTGGGCAGTTGTCGGGGGAGGTCGAGCGGCGATGGCGGCGGCGGCGGCGTATACGGCGGCGAGAGGAGAGATGGGGCGTCACCTGAGTCAGACGCCGCGAACGGATCGACGTGTGTGTGTGTGTGTGTGTGTGTGTGTGTGTGCGCAGTGACGGGCTGTGTCAGCATTGTGTGGTTAAACTGTGGATGGAGATTAGACTTAGACTTAGACAAACTTTATTGAGACACACGGGCAATTATTTGGACACAAAGAGTTAAAAAATATTTAGAATTTTTTATTACCATTTATATATAAGTTGCAAAAAAATAAAAATACAAGACAAAAATAAAAATGAAAATAAGTAATAAAATATAAAATTTCAGCGTTACATAAGGGTGAGTTGTCGTACAGTTGTAGGGAGTATTATCTTATTATCTGCTACATAAAGCTGAGTTGTTGTGCAGTTGTAGGGAGTATTATCTTATTATCTGTTACATAAGGCTGAGTTGTTGTAGAGTTGTAGGGAGTATTATAATATGATTGTAGTCCTGTATCTGTTGCATAAGGGTGAGCTGTTGTACAATTGTAGGGAGTATTATCTCTTACATAAGGGTGAGTTGTTGTGCAGTTGTAAGGAGTATTATCTTATTATCTGTTACATAAGGGTGAGTTGTGGTACAGTTGTAGGGAGTATTATCTGTTACATAAGGGTGAGTTGTTGTACAGTTGTAGGGAGTATTATCTGTTACAAAAGGGTGAGTTGTTGTGCAGTTGTAGGGAGTATTATCTGTTACATAAGGGTGAGTTGTTGTACAGTTGTAGGGAGTATTATCTGTTACAAAAGGGTGAGTTGTTGTACAGTTGTAGGGAGTATTATCTGTTAACATAAGGGTGAGTTGTTGTACAGTTGTAGGGAGTATTATCTGTAACATAAGGGTGAATTGTTGTGCAGTTGTAGGGAGTATTATCTGTAACATAAGGGTGAATTGTTGTGCAGTTGTAGGGAGTATTATCTGTAACATAAGGGTGAGTTGTTGTTGTACAGTTGTAGGAGTATTATCTGTAACATAAGGGTGAATTGTTGTGCAGTTGTAGGGAGTATTATCTGTTACATAAGGGTGAGTTGTGGCATATAGTTGTAGGGAGTATTATCTGTTACAAAAGGGTGAGTTGTTGTACAGTTGTAGGGAGTATTATCTGTAACATAAGGGTGAGTTGTTGTGCAGTTGTAGGGAGTATTATCTGTAACATAAGGGTGAATTGTTGTGCAGTTGTAGGGAGTATTGCATATTGCATATTTAGGCTGAGTTCTTCTCTCAAACAGAAAACACTCGACCTGTTCCACCTTGTGATGTCATTTGGTGATACAGGAAGTGTTCCACCGTGTTTTTAAACTCCATACACCTTCACTAGAATCATTTGGATCATTTCAGCTCTGGAATTGCCGATCTCCACTGGTAAAAGGAGTTGTTAATCTGAAAAGTACTGCTTCTTGACATCACATTTTGTGCTTTGGAGATGTAGACAGAGATTACTCAAATGTGTGAATGAAACAAAACACAACTCCAGATGTATGTTTTTGATAACACTGCAAGAAAAAATATTTAGGTGATTTAAAATGAACATTTTAGTTTATTAGAGTAGATTTAACAAGTGTGTTTTTCTTAATTCAAGCAACATTGTTGTTTTACTTATTTTAAGTTTAGCAAGATGTATTTTAATATTTTAACTGCATAAAGGCAGATTATTTTACTTGTCAATTGAAATTTACTCAAATCATGATAAAACTTTCTAAATTCAAGTCATCTTAACTTGGCAAAGTTTTTGGTCCCATCCACACTAGTATGTGTTTGAGTCGTTTTTGTCATGAATGCAGTGTTCTTTCACACTAATACGATGCAAAACGACCCCAGAGATGAAACAATCTGGTGCCACCAGCTCCCACGAATTCATCTGAGTACAGATCTGATCCGGCACCATGTGGACACCTGAAAACACTGATACGCTGATGTAGGAGCTCTAGTTGCGTCCTTATTGGACAAAGTCACTGTGGTCATGTGACGCTGTTGCGGAAAACAGTTTAAACAAACCATAGACAAACTGAACCTCGTCGTCAGTCCACGATAAAACTGTTTTCATGCTTACCATCTCACCGGTGCTCCACTTCCTTGTTTTTACTGCCCACATGACGTTGTGACATCGTGACACAGTCTAGTCATGTGACGAGCGTTTCAGGTGGTTTCACGTTACTGTGTGGACAGGGGACGCTTTGATTGTGGACACAGAAATGTCATGTCTGGATGCAAATCGTGTCCAATATGGTGATTTGTTTCATTGTAAACATAACTTTAGTTTTTGCAGTGAAGGCAACATTATCACATGGTTTAAAGCTCCATAAAGAGTCCATTTTGTGTAATATAAGACCTGCACAGCAAATTTCTCCGATCTGGCCAAGATTATAAATTTATATCAGGTTATTCAATTTGTTTTCAGATTTATTTTCCACTTACTAGCTCTGAGATGCTTAATTCTAGTCCAGAGGTCGTGTATTTTAAGATAACTTGTCAAGTAAATTATCTTTTCACCACTTTTATGCCATTTTCCGAGAGATTTAAGTGTTTATATCTTAAATTTCATCCAGGCTTTTTCGCAGAGTGTAATTACTAAGCCAACACTCCTAATTTTTCATCATTCTGAAACTCGCGGATTGTAAGAAAAATGAGTGTTTACGCTGGCATCCAGATTTCCATGCAACAAAGTGCAACGAACGCCACGGTTTTTACAAATGACAGTTGGAGTCTGGGAAAGGTAAACACTGGGAGTTCTTAACACATGCAAGGAGATGCAATTCCACCAGTGTCATTAACAACGCCACTCTCTCACTGTTTAATCCTACGCCTTTAATTGCGCCCTGTTTACTAAATGGCTCCGTGATAAAACACACAACATTTTTGACTAATGTTGATGTGATTCTGTGCTGTTTACAGAGCTACAGTCCTACTTCTTTGAACCAGCGCACCATTAAAAAGACTCCAGAGATTAGATAGAGCCTTGTATGTAATATACCCCAACATGTGCTCGGCTAATTATTTCTCTGAATGCTTATAAGCACAATAAACTGGAGGCGCGCTGCTGGAACAAAAGCCGGTGAGGAAAGCCAAAGGATTTCTCTCTCTGTCTGCTTCTGCAAATTATGTTTTATATAGAAACACAGTGCGGCTACAGGGTTTGGTAAAAGAATTAAGACGTGTGTTTACGTTTGAGTTTAAGGCTTTTAGTTTCTGATCTATGTTATGTGTTTTTTCGTCGTCAAAAACATGTCTGGAGTTGTGCTTTGTTTCATTCGCACATTTTTCTGTTGGCATGTGGTAAAACAGGAAGTGTGTTTCTCCATGCACCTTCACATTTGGGTCATTTTAGTCCTGGAATTTGCCAGTTATTACCCGGTCCCCGAAGGGTTGACCAGGTTTTGTATTCTCCCTACGTGTCTGTGTGTCTGTCCACCGGCGATAATTCCGCCGTTTATGGACCGATTGTCACCGAATTTGGTACGTGGGTCAAGCTCCCATGCCTGATACCGCGAAAAAAGGTTTGGTGACGATCCGAGGTCATTTGAGGTCACACGGGTCAATTGAAAAGTCACGCCATTTTAAAGGATAGGCAATTTCGGCAATTTCTGAACCATCTGCGGACTAAAATATTCACCCAATCATCACAGAAGTTGGCACACACATAACCGGGGTCTACACTGGATGTTACAGATTGAAACTGGTCACTTGAAGGTCAAGGTAACCGAGGTCAAGTATGTGTTTTTGGTCATAACTCTGCAAAGGATCGAGCTGAACAACGGGAGTGGTCTCAAAATCTCACAAAAAGTAAACACAGACAGTCTCATGTGTGACCAGTATCACACAAACACACATTGCATTGTGGATGTAAAACGATCATGTAATGTGGGCTGGGCTCCTCATAAGCTGCTTCTGTGGTGATGAACTGACCTCACTGATGCCTCATGAGGACCAGGTTGCTCTCTCTGATTGAGCTTGTTCTTCTCCTGTGGATCCAGATTCACTAGATCATTAGTGGAGCCTGTTGTTTCAAACTTAGGTGTTAATTTGTGTTTTTTGTCTCCTTTTAGAGCTGAGTGTCAAGCAATGGATTTAACTGCCAGATAATTCAGCGTCAAATTATTGTTTGCCCTGGATTTACCTATTTTCAGAAAAGTTGCTCCCTGCCTCCTCAGCCTGCCTTCAACAATAAACTGCTTAAACTTGACTGTGTTCTGATTTTAAGTCAGCAAATTCCAGCTAAGACAACTGGCCAAAATTAAGCCTATTTTTGTCATCAGAACACTTCAAAACTGTCACACATGCATTTGTGACAAATTAATTATTAATATATTAATATTAACAGTGGAAAAAACTGATAAAGGCCGTTTCCTGTTTACGTGATTTAAACTGTGATGAATCACTGAACCAGGACTGAATCAGGTTTAAAACAGGACAAAAACAGGTCTGAGACCAGACTGGAACCAGACCGGGGCTGAGACTAGGACTTAAACCAGGACCAGACCAGGACTGAGACCGGAACTGAGACTGAGACTGAGACCAGACTGAGACCAGGCCTGAGACCGAGACCAGACCAGGACCAGACCAGGACCAGACCGTGAATGAGACCGGGACTGAGACTGGGACCAGACCAGGGCTGAGTCTGGGACCAGACCAGGACTGAAAACGGTTTAGTCCTGTTGTTTAGACTTGCTTTAGTCCTGGTTCAGTTCTGCTTTAGTCCTGGTTTAGTTCTGCTTTAGTCCTGGTTCAGTTCTGCTTTAGTCCTGGTTCAGTTCTGCTTTAGTCCTGGTTCAGTTCTGCTTTAGTCCTGGTTCAGTTCTGCTTTAGTCCTGGTTCAATCCGGCATCACAGTTTAAGTCACGGAAACGGCAAACAACCGTTGTCCGTTTTTTCCATTATTCATTTGAACACAAAATCAAAAACAAAAAAAAAAAAATCATTATCCATTTTTTTCATTCTGGTTTTGGAGACAAATAATGAAGAAAATTGTTGTTTTTTTCGTGTGTCTTATTTTTGGTTTTATATTGAAAAACGAGTGAACGAATGACACACGGATTCGAGAGATTTGTATATCTTTACATCCCTTAAAAGTTAAACCTTCAACATCTTAGTTTCTGTTGTTACTTCCCTTCTCCCGTGGCAAAGCAAAGAGAACGTAACACATGATATTCTTATTTTTTTGAAACCATGCCTTCGCTCGTGACGTTACATCGTGTTTCGCTCGGCCTCTGCGCTCCAGCACATGCGATAGTTCCCGCGCCGTATTGACCCTCCCGCACCTGCACCTCCTCCACGCCTTTAATAATAAAAGGCAAACAGTGGCTGGCGCAATTGTACCGACCCGTGATCTCAGAGGTGATGAGACGTCCCGGCTCGATTCCCTCACTCCCGCGAGCCAACACATTCAGCCGCGCAAATGCCGCCCGCGCGCGCTTGTAATAACTCCATCAAACTCACGTCTCCGTGTTTTCACAAGGTTAGATACACACCGAGACGCCCGCTGGAATTTTACATCTCGCACCTCTTGGCCCCCCGTACACTCCGAAGAATAATTCGGCGCGATCAAGGTTACGTTCCATGTTTGATGTTTGTTGGCTGGTCGTACGGCAAATTCCAAGGTAAACCAGCGCCGGTCCAGAGCGCGGGCAACTGGAGGGACCCAAAACAGAATCTATTTCCCAGACCAACATGTTTTAGAACGGACACGGTGACAGCTCGTGTTCGCCTTGTACGACTAAACTGTGCATGGATGATAAGCGCATTTGTTGTGTTTTATTATTTTATTAGGTATATGGGCACATTTTTATACATAGCGCTTTTTAGAGGTGTCCAAAAATATCAAAATATCTCATACAGTATCGATATCATGGGCTGATGTATCGATATATCGCCAAGAGTATTTTTTGGTGTATTTTATTACAGTTACGCTACAGTTTTCTTGCTTGTTTAGACCAGTCTCCAACCTTTTTCCTCCAGTGAGCCGCTTTTACAAAACAAAAATGCGCGAGAGCGATTAGTTTTAGCGTTCAAGAAATTTTGTATATAACAGAAAGCCTTAGATGAAGAACAGTTAGATTAGGGACACCGGACGTTAGTATTTGCTTGGGACAGTCCCAGTTTTGAGCCCTGTGTCCCCGCCCCAGCAGATTTATCCAAAACCACTGATTTGTCCCAGTTTTATTCAAGAAATGTCTCAGGTGTCCATATTTTTGACCAATTTGATCCTTGTCAAGAGTAAAGAGACATAATCTGTCATTTGTTTTGGTAAAATACAGAAAAGCTGCTTAAAAAACGACCAAAACACAAAGAAAATGTGACTTGTCATGAATGGGCTGAGGGCAGAAAAGTTTTCTTTAATTACACACTTTTTTCACAGTTTTATTATTATCAACCACCACAAACCGGAGGTGTCCCAGTTTTTGAGTTTGATTTTTGATTTGATTTGATTTTGTCAAATCAGATTCATTTAAAGTGATAAAGCAAACATTATCCATTTATTAGTGTACAGAGTGAGGCATCAATATGATACCTGTGCAATGGTAAAAGACATTTAATTAATCAATTTTAAAAGGTGTAATTCAGTAATTTCTTGGTGAGCTACTTGGAAGTGGGTGGAGAACTACAGGTAGCTTCCGAGCTACAGGTTGGAGACCCCTGGTTTAGACGAAGGAAACTCGTTTATGCGACACATTTGACATTTTCACTGTTTTGATGATTAAAATGTTTGTGTTTCATATGAACTTTGCACAAGAAGTGGTTTAACAAAGACTTTTAGTATCACAGCCATGATTTAGTCTTTATTTTTACTGAACTGTATCAAATCAATTTCAAACATATCGTATCGAAAGTGCACTGTATTGAGATATGTATCGTATCATGACCTATGTATCCAGGTATCGTATCGGCAACTTCTTAATGATACCCAACCCTTGCGCTTTTCCACCTTCAAGACACTAAAAGCACTTTACATCAAGGAACCGCTCACCCATTCACACACCAGTGCACACAGACACTGGGGACCAAGTGGGTTAAGTGTCTTGCCCAAGAACACAACGACTGAGCTGGAATCGCACCGCCAACCTGTCAGCGGATCGTTCAACCAATCATGTTTATGTCAAAAGTGAGATTCAAACCTCCAACCTTCTCATCAGTGGGCAAATGTAGCTTTTCTGGAGAGAGTCCTCAACTTGTTTGTGTCCATAGAGATATTATTGCTTTGGTTTAAACTGTCCACAGTATATGGTATTAAAGGTGCACTGTGTAACTTTTCGGCTGGTGGTCCGTCACCTTCTTGTTGCTATGGAGATGTCACTGCTCTGCCTGGAATTTTCCTCAGCTGTACTTTACATTTATTCAATTACAGGTGGTTTTATCGCTCAAAAATACCTAGAAAAACTGACATTCTGACTGTGAACGGGGTCGCCTCTCCACAGATCTGACCTGTAACTTGGCCTGGTTTATTCTCCATGACGATAGAAAGGTTTAATGCCATACTGTGAAACATTCCAAAGCAACAACATCTCCATGAAGAAAAGATTTGACAGACCCTCCACCAGAAAAGTTACAAAACGCACCTTTAAACTGATCTGTCTTGCTTTTTTTCAACTTTTCGTGTTATTTATTGCTCAAAAATATCTTTAAAAACGTTATTTTCGAGCGGGGTCGCCTCTCCACAAAGAGTAATCCGAAGTGATCGAGGTTACGTTCCATGTTTGATGTTTGTTGGCCGGTCGTACGGCAAATTCCAAGGTAAACCAGCGCCGGTCCAGAGCCTTCAGCCTTATAAAAACATCCACTTACACAGATTCATAGGTCCAGACATGACTCCACTCTGCCCGGGTCAGGCTTCAAGGAGGCGCAGGCAACTGGAGGGACCCAAACAGAATCCATATTTAATGCGATTTTCCCCCACGTGTAGGCCTTTCAAGTGCATAAAAGAGGCTAGTGAGACTGGGCTCCCTTTTGACCGTCGTATTGTGGAATCGCAGATGAGACGCTGGAGTGTTCGGGGTGTTCTTCTTCGGCGGGAATGTGCAGGGAGGAGAGGTGGTGCGTGGACAGAGCGGGCACGTCCGGTAGATCCAGGGTTGTAGACAGAAGTAGAAGGAGGTGAGGCGAGCGGAGGTGACATGTGCGATGAGCCAAGTTGCAAAGGAGACAAGGGTCAGTAAGAGAGTTAGAATAGTCCTGTATTTCCTTTTTGGACTCTCAAAGATATTTTACAGTGCATTAGGCAAAGCGTGGCTGCCAATTTGCGCCATCGATCCCTCCAACCACCACCATCACTCACGCACACACCGCTTTCTTACTAGGCAATGTAGGTGAAGTGTCTTGCCTAGGGACGAAACCACAGTTATTGTGACTGGCGCCCCCCTTGCTGTGGCACCTGATTTTCCCAGTGGTCTCTCATCAAAGTACTGACCAGGCCCGGCTGTGCTGAGCTTCTGAGATCTGATGGGATCGGGTTTTGAGAAGCTGGTATGGCCACAAAATAGTCTGTACTGACTCTAAAATCTGTTGAAGTGCGTCTGTAGGCGTCGCCATGTTTGTTTTGGTTTGTTTGGAAGCTCCACCTTTTTGGCTTCTGCGCAAACCTCAAAGGCGAGGCAAGTTTATCTGTATAGGACAATTCATACACAAAGTCATTCAAAGTGTTTTACAAAACAAGAAGTACATTGATGCAAACAAATCAAAACACAAATAACCATCACGAAATTAACATTAAAAGAGAATACAGAAGAGTGTGAATGCCGCTCTGTGATTGATCTGAGATGCCCACCCAATTCAACGTACAGCAGGGTTACTCCAAGATGGATTCTCTTAAGTTTGGTAAAGGAGAAATTCAGTTTGTCAACTGGACAAACGTTTATTTAGGTCGAAAACATTTCGCAGCTCATCCAAGCTGCTTCTTCAGTTCCGGTCAGAATGCTGGTGCTGTGAAACATTTTCGACCTAAATTAATATTTGTTCATTAATTCATTGTTGCCAAATAGAATTTATCCTTTGCCATGGATTCTACCTAGACAGACTGGCGCCAACTAGTGCCTCTGTTCAATAAAATTTCTCTCCAGCGACTAGATCAGGAATCAGAATACACTAGACAGTTTGCAAGAGCCCTGGAAGTTGTAAACCGCGCACCGACCAATCAGTGAAGAACTGTGAAGCCATGATGTCAAACTCGAGCGCCTGTCTGGGTCCCTTTTGTGGAAGAGCACAACAGTAAACAAAGCGTCGAGATGGATGTAGATGAAGACAGACATTCTGTGTTGGGAACGATTCCCGAGATCGAGGATTGAAAGCCAAAAAAAGAAAATGTTGGGTGAATTTTTATCAAGGAGAAAGACATTATTGCCCTTCTTCCTACAGGATTTGGCGCTTTACGTAGGTCACGACCAAACAGCAGTGATTGGTTAAATAAAAAAGTACCTGCCTACCGTCGAGCGAACGAATCCTAATGCTGCGAGATCAGACAGTTTCCACAAAGTGAAACCGTCTGATGAATCAGGCTAGATTCAACTTGGACGACTGAGGGATTCTACACACTTCTCGTAAGTTTGTGAACTCACCAATATTTTTTTCCAATTCACCTGAAGAATGTCTCGTTAGTAAAAGCTTATTAACCCTTGTATTGTGTTAGAAAGCGTCTTTAGAGTTACCGGGTCAAATTTGACCCGTGATTTTATTATTATTATTTTTTTTGGCTGCACAGACCTTTTATCTTAAAATATACCACTCGTTTTTGATTACAAAAACTGCTTAAATTCACTAATTATATTTCCTATAGTGATAAAATTTGTAATTATATTATATAATTATACTATAATCATAATAATTTTATATATAATACATATAATATAAATCTAAATTTATATAAGTATAATTATATTGGGTGTGAAGAGGCTTGGTGACCATGAACTGTCACTTTTTCTTGACTTGAAGACGTCTCTTTCAGTCTTTGTGACATCTGGGTTCTCCTCACCACATGTGTGCTCTTGTTCAGGGTCATACTGAACCTCATCCTCATCCACAGACGTATATATGAATGGACATAACTAACGCTGTAGCCACCGCGTTCCAAATAGAAAGTTCTCCAGGAGGCTCTTCCGGCTCCTTCTGACTCTGGCTCCAATTGACTTATGTTAGGATCTTGTCGTCCTTCTCTCTGTACCTGCTGCTGTGAACCTCGTCATTTTGGTCTTAAAATATACGTATTAACCTGCGACACATGATCCTGATTTTTTATTTATTTTTTTGGCTGTTTTGTCCGTCCAAAAAATCCTATTCATAACATATAACCTGGCTCTAGATTCGCTCCTGTAACCGTGAGCTTCATTTGAGCGGCGCCAAACACTGTGGGTGACGTCACACTCACTTAGTCCACTTCTTTTATTCAGTCTGTGTCCTCATCCTCATCCTCAGATACATCTTCCTCAGCTTCACTTTCCTCTCTGTCTTCAGAATCACTGTCATGACCAAAAATCTGATCCAGCGCCTCATAAACAGTGAACCTGCTCATGTTGACTGATGCTGCAACAGAATACAGCTGATAATATCTCACTAAAACCCTGTTTATATATGACAATGTTTATTTTAGATTCAAAATGTATCAATGTGCTGCAAGAAAGAGAAGAGTTCACGTGGGTGAAGATGACCTTTTTATGTGTGTGTGTGTGTGTGTGTGTGTGTGTTGTGGGACACACTGAGCCATATTTGATCCACAGAGCAGCCTACAGCTTGTAAGTGATGCATAATACAGCCACTATTCTCTGCCGGGTCATTTTTGACCCGTAACACCACAGATGTCACTTTTTTTTTTCAGACCTTTACAATTTACTAAAATGGTGAAAATTGATTTTGTTGCGTTAAAATAGTTGTGTCTGAGGATTAGATGAAGCCTCATTCCGGTACAAAAAAGCAAATGGCAGTTTTTACATACCTAAACTTGAAAACGGGTCAATTTTGACCCTAACACAATATAAGGGTTAATGATTTCAGCTCTTTGCTCGTGTCCATTTCCCTAACACCGTCTCCATTATCTGTGTACATAGAGTCCACATCGTGCCCAAAGTTCACTCACAAAAGCCACTCGCACAGGAGCTGCTGGGAATCGCTCCTGTGGTAATTGTGATTCACCGCACCGCGCTCCGGCTCTTCCTCTCGCTCATAATACATTCCGTTGGCTCGCCTCCATATATTAATGTTCTCCACATGCCTTCATTCTTTCTTGTTTCTTTACCTGTTCGTCTCACATCCTATGACCCGCGCTGTCTCATCACCGCTGTTGTACGCTGCATGTAATTACCCAGCCATCAAAGGGGAACTGCCGTGCCAATCAGCGTTTCAAGGGTTAAGGGGGACGCGCTTGTCTGCTGCGCTCACTCTCTACGCACATCTCTGGCCGCCGTGCATAGCAGCAGTCTTTGCTAATGACTTGTAGCCAACAAATTCCTAAGACTCTCAGGTGGCTTCCTCCGACCAGGCTCCGCGCGATGATGAAAAGGGCTGCTTAAGATAAACTGACAGTTGCTACTCATTGCGAGGAGAAGGGAGCACCCAAGCCCAGTGCTCTACCATCTTTATTCTCCTGCCCCCCACCCACTCTCCTCTGGCCTCCTGCTGTGTGGTAAGTTCAACTGTACATTGTGTTGTTGTGCGGATTCAGAATAATCAAGACTCTTTTAGGTTTAAAGGGTCTATATGGGGATTTTTTTAAGTTTGTCGATGTGAAGAACCACTGCCCAAAGAAATATAAAGAAAGGTCCCAGCGCAGTAAGAATCAGGAATATTTGATGTTTTTTTTTTACTCAAAATGATGCAGAATCATTTTATTAACATTAACATCGTTCATAATCACCTACAGAACATAAAGCATAGAGTACAACACATGAACCAGGACTGAACCACGACTAAAACAAGAATAAACCAGGACTAAACCAGGTCTAAACCAGGCCTAAATCACGACTAAAACAGGACTAAAGCACTACAAAAACCAGGACAAAAACAGGACTAAAACAGTTCTGAACCGGGACTAAAACATGATTAAAACACAAATAAACCAGGACTAAAACACGACTAAAACGACTAAACCAGGACTAAAACACGACTAAAACGACTAAACCAGGACTAAAACACGACTAAAACGACTAAACCAGGACTAAAACACGACTAAAACGACTAAACCAGGACTAAAACACGACTAAACCACTTAATTAATTAATTAATTAAGTAATTAATCATTGCATTTATATAGCGCCTTTCAAGATACCCAAAGCGGTTTACATTTCATTATTCAGTCACTCGACACTCAGTGGTGGTAAGCTATTATTGTAGCCACAGCTGCCCTGGGACAGACTGATGGAAGTGAGGCTGCCAATCTGCGCCATCGGCCCCTCCGACCACCACCATCACTCACGCACACACCACTTCCATACTAGGCAATGTGGGTGAAGTGTCTTGCCTAAGGACACAAGGACAGTTTTTGTCACTGGCGCCCCACGCCACAACTAAAATGAAAATGACTAAAACACGACTAAAACATAATTAAAAACATGACTAAAACAAGACGAAAACATCTAAAACGACTAAAACAAGACTAACACACGACTGAACCATTACTAAAACACAACTAAAACAAGACTAACACACAACTAAAACAAGACTAAAACACAACTAAAACAAGACTAAAACACAACTAAAAACAAGACTAAAACACAACTAAAACAAGACTAACACACGACTAAAATGACCAAAACAAGACTAACACACGACTGAACCAGGACTAAAACACGACTAAAACATGATTGAACCAGGACTAAAACATGACTGAAATGACAAAAAAACGACAAAAACATGACTAAAACGTCTAAAACGACTAAAACATGACTAAATCACGACTAAAATGACTAAAACACGAAAACAAGACTAACACACGACTGAACCAGGACTAAAACACTGACTTAAAACAGACTGATAAAACATGAAAATGACTAAAAACGACTAAAACTAAAACTAAAAAAGACTTCTGAAAACCAAAACAGGACTAAAAACAAAGACTAATAAAAAAAACATGACAAACTGACACCAGGACTAAAACACGACTTAAAAAATGACTGAAAACCAGGACTAAAACACTAAAAATATGGACTAAAAATGAGATTAAACGAAAGACTAAAACAGAAAAACATGGGACTAAAACACGACTTAAAACATGACTAAACTGACAGTAAAAATGCTACTCATTGCGAGGAGAAGGGAGCACCCAAGCCCAGTGCTCTAAAACCATCTTTATTCTCCTGCCCCCCACCCACTCTCCTCTGGCCTCCTGCTGTGTGGTAAGTTCAACTGTACATTGTGTTGTTGTGCGGATTCAGAATAATCAAGACTCTTTTAGGTTTAAAGGGTCTATATGGGGATTTTTTAAGTGGAGGTTTGCGATTTGTGACGTCAACGATGTGATGAATCCACCCCCCAAACAAATATAAAGGCCCCAGCCCAGTAAAAAACAGGAATATTATTATTATTATTATTTTTTTATCAAAATGATGAAGAATCAAGTTAACATTAACACTGTTTCATAATCACGTACAGAACTTAAATCACAGGCTACAACACATGAACCAGGACTGAACAAAGTCTAAACCAGAACTAAACCAGAGAACTGAACCAGGACTAAACCAGGACTAATCTTGGACTTGAGAGAGAGAGACCCTGAGCCTGTGTCCACAAAGCACCATCTGGTGACGGCTGCGCTTTGCCCCATAGGGCGCAGAGTTCTGCACCGGTTTGTTCTCCCATGGTCACCCAATGGTCTATGTGGGCGCACCTCCGGGCCCGTCCCAACATTCAATCCTGGTTCAGTTCTGGCTTAGTCCTGGTTCAGTTCTGGTTTAGTCCTGGTTCAGTCCTGGTCTCTCATGTCTCAGGTCAGTATCACTGAAAAAAGTGAAACATTGCTGTTGTTCATTCAATATGTTTTTTCCCATTGGCTTAAAGAAAGAAAATCAAATTGGCTGGTACAATTTAAACAATACACATTCAATCTTGTGTTTGTATTCATTTTTCTACGTACATCTAATTGGCTAAAGCAAATCAACAGTCATTTACAATAGTTAATTGATCCAGTGAATGTTTGTTCATTGAGCATGTCTTGCACTGTGCCAAGTCAATCCATCGAACAGAGGGGGCAGCACTGGCAACAGCCTTACCCGACTCTGCCTAATAACGCAGTAGAATATGATACACGTGCCATGTGCTCTGGCCTCCATTTTAGAATATGAAGTATCTTTTACAAATTCTTAGAATGCGTTCAGATGCACACATGCAGACTGATAATAAGCATTGAAAATGATATTTTGTGCTAATCTACTCATGTTTTACAGGTACAGCAAGAATAGAGTGTGGTGGAGGAGACAATGGCAGTGGTCATAACACCGACAGATGTGAAAATTGTGTTGGAAGGTGAAGAGGTTCTGGCTAATCTAAATTCAGTGGTTGAAGCTTTTGTCATGCTGTTTGGTCTCATATATTCTCTAAACATGCAGTACCCGAAGAAATGTGTAAGTACATTTGAGTTCATTCAGAAAGTTCTTATGGGACTGGATGGGAAAAAACTGAGTCCCAAAGTTCACAAACTGAGTGTCTTGCTACATAACAAGTAGTTGATATTTCAAACTCGCACACTTATCCATACAAAACTTTGTATTTTCAGTTTTATTGTTCACTCATATGTTTTTAAGACAGTTAAACCTTGGTTGAAATTTTCTGCAAATCCACAGGTGAACTTCTCCCTTTTTTTTTTTTTTGTTCAATTGTACAAACTGTAGGACCAAGACAAGTTAACAGTTTTTTTGTTTTTTTTTTTTTTGTTTTTTAATAAAGCTGAAAAACAAGTTAAAGGACATATGATGTCTTACCTTATATTTGTTTAGTAGTTGTACCGGTTGCTGTGTAACTACTTGCATATCATTGTATTTAGTGATCACTTTTATGCACTGTTAAATAAAATAAAAAGTTACATAATTCAATGTGTTGTGAAATTATTGAGATTATAGGACCACTACAAATAGGAGAAACAAGTTCAGGTAGACTGGATTAATCTATAACACATATAAGTACATTCATTTAATCTGAAATTTTAAATTGGCCCAAAAAATTTACTCGGTTCACTTTTGCGCATTGAGGTAATGAATGTTTTCTTGTTGAACCAATTTATAATTCATTAACTGTTACAATTTAAAATGTTTTAGTTGGACCAATTTACAATATTTAGATGTAAATGATTAAGTTAAACCAGTGTTACATTTTTTTCAGTGTAGGACAGTAGTGCAGATATCATGAGCCTATGCAGTTTGTTTGCACCACTGCTAAACGCTCCAGTTTGACATGTAAGTTGTAGCTATTTAATATTTATTTATTTATTTTTATATCTCACGTGGGGAGAAGTGGATGGACAGCGAACCCCCACGTACCACACCCACTACACCCCTTCTCGTTTTCATTCTACCAGCTCCTTTTGTTCAATTTATTGGCAATTCCGGGTCTAGAATAATCCAAATGATTCTAGTGAAGGTGTGTGGAATTTAAAAACACATGACCACATGACATCACAAGGTGCAACAGAGTGTTTTCAGTCTGAGAGAGGAACACAATGTGCAGGGTTTGTGCGTTAAACGTGTGAATTAATTATTATAACGTCAGAAAATAGTGTAACATGGGCCCTTTAACGGCTTTATCTTATTCTAATTTCTACATTTTTGGTACATATGCGTCACTATTTCACAGTTTCTCTTACAAATATGTGCATGTTATTTGGTCACATGACTCGTGCCAGGGCCAAGTGTGCCGCTCTGTGCCGCTCTGTGCCGCTCTGTGCCGCTCTGTGCCAAAGGGGTGCGGTGCCCGTCACTGTTCCCTCATTAAACCCATCATCCCCACGCTTTTATTTCACTCTATTAAACAGAGAAAGTGTGACAACCTCTCTCTCTCTTTCTCTCTCTCCATCTCTCTCTCTTACACACACACACACACACACACACACACTCCAAGCCCCTCCTCTCTCCATCTATACCCCTTCTTCCTCTCCCCTTCTCTCTCTCTATCCACCCTTCCTCTCACTCTCCTTCTCTCCCTCTCTCTTCCTCTCCTTCTGTCCTCTTGCCCTCCCTCTCCTCTCCATTTCTTTCTCTCTCCCTCCCTCTTCCCTTCTCTGTCAATCCACCCTTGCTCACTCTTTCCTCTACCCCCTTTCCCTTTTTTTCCATCTCTCTCTCTCTCCCTCCATCTCTCCCCTTCCTCTCGCTCGCTCTTTTTTCTCTCTCCCTCATGCCCTCCCTCCCTCTCTCTTCCTCCACCCCCTTTCCCTTTCTCCATCTCTTTCTCTCCCTCTCCACTCTCTCTCCTTCTCTTTCTCTCTCCTCTCCCTCTCTCTTCCTCCCTTTCCCTTTCTCCATCTCTCTCCCTCCCTCTCCCCTTCTCTCTCAATCCACCCTTCCTCTCACTCACTCTTTTCCTCTCTCTTCCTCTACCCCCTTTCCCTTTCTCACTCTCTCTCTAGTTTTCTTTCTCTCCCCTCTTCCTCTCTCTTCCCCACCCTCCCTTTCCCTTTCTCCATCTCTTTCTCTCCCTCTCTCTTCTTGCTTCC
This sequence comes from Boleophthalmus pectinirostris, assembly GCF_026225935.1. Taxonomy (NCBI): domain Eukaryota; kingdom Metazoa; phylum Chordata; class Actinopteri; order Gobiiformes; family Gobiidae; genus Boleophthalmus; species Boleophthalmus pectinirostris. The sequence goes on along the minus strand of NW_026571190.1, from coordinate 37,319,364 downwards.
TCTGTCCTCTTGCCCCCTCTCCTCTGTCTCTCTCCCCTCTCCCTTTCTTCCTCTCCCTCCCTTTCCCTTTCTCCATCTCTCTCTCTCCCTCCCTCTCTCTGCCCTCATCTCTCGCTCCTTCTCTTTCTCCCTCTCTCTCTACTTCTTTCCCCCCTTTCTCTGTCTCTTTCTCTCTGCCTCCCTCCTCCTCCTTTCTTGCTCTTTCTCTCCTCTCCTCCCTTTCCCTTTCTCCATCTCTCTCTCTACTTCTTTCTCTCCTCCCTCCCTCCCTTCCTCCCTCCCTTTCCCTTTCTCAATTTCTTTCTTTTTCCCTCCCCCTCCCTCTCTCTGCTCCCTATCCCTCTCCATCCCTCTTCCTTCCTCTCTCCTCCTACCGCTCTCTCTACTTCTTTCTCTCCCTTTGTCTCTCCCTCCTCCTCTCTCCTTCCCTCTTCCTCTCTCCCTCCTCCTCCTCCTCCTCTCCTCCCTCTCCTGTCCCTGCCTCTCTCCTCCCTCTTTCCCTCTCCTCCCTCCTCCTCCTCTCTCTCTCCTCTCCTCTCTCCTCCCTCTCCTCCCTCCTCTCTCCTCCTCCCTCTTTCTCTCCCTCCTCCTCTCCCTTCCTCTCTCCTCCCTCCTCTCTCTCCCTCTCTCCTCTCTCTCCCTCTCTCTCCCTCTCTCCTCCTCCTCTCTCTCCTCCTCTCTCCTCCTCTCTCCTCCCCTCTCTCCCTCCTCTCCCTCCCTCCTCTCCTCCTCTCTCTCCTCTCTCTCTTCCCTCTCTCTCCTCCTCTCTCTCTCCTCTCTCTCCTCCTCTCTCTCCTCTCTCCCTCCTCTCCCTCCTCTCTCCACCTTCTCTCTTCCCTCTCTCCCTCTCATCCTCCTCCTCTCTCCTCCCTCTCTCTCTCTACTTCTCTTTCTCTCCCCTCTCCTCTCCCCCTTTCTTCGTCTCCCTCCTTTTCCCTTTCTCCATCCCTTTTGCTCTTGCTCGCTCCTTCTCCCTCTCTTCCTCCCCCTCTCCTCCTCTCTTCCTCCCCTCTCTCTTCCTCCCTCTCTCTCCTGCACACACACATGACACAGTGTTGTGATCAATACTCTCTCCCTGTGGCTCGTGGCTCGTGGCGCCTCAAATGAAAAGATCTCACCACAACAGTCTGTCTAATTGAATTCTGGGAGGACGCTGTGGATATGAGAGTCTGATGAAGGACGACAAAAAGAAAACAACAACAACAACAAACAAAAAATAAAAGATTCAAGTTGCAATAAAACGGACGTGTACAGTTTGATTTTGTGTCTTTTTCAGTTTATATGTTTTTCTTTTACACATTAACAGTGTTTTATAACAGTCAAACTATGATGTAATAATAATAATAATAATAATAGGCCTAGTAATGCTTTTCCCTCATTTTGTATTTTTATGTTTCACTTTTTACAAGAAAAATTGTCTCAAATCTAAAGCTTGAGCAGCGTTTCCATACTTACTGAGCACTTTGTAGTTGTTTTTTTAAAATAATATCTGTTTAAATTAATGTGTTGTCCAAAAAGGTACAGTGGATTTTTTTTATTATTTTTTTTTTTTTACTTGTGACTTGTGTGTTTAAAGTGCCCATATTATGTTATTTTCAGTGTTTTATTTTTATGTTATAGTGTTGTTTCCTCAGCAAAAACAAAAAAAAAACAGACCTGGAGTTGTGTTTTGTTTCATTCACACGTTTCACGCACAAATCCTGCACATTTAGGCTGTTTTCTCTCTCTGTTCCACCTTGTGATGTCATAAGGTAACTTGGTCTAACTTGGTGCACTTCAAAAAACAATATAAAACAATATAAAAATCAAATCTTGTAGAAATACCTAGAAGACTAGATCTATTGTCTTCACAAGTAAACCATGACTAATAACTAAACACATGCTTTTCTTTAACATTTTCTTTAACGTGATATTTTATTTTGTTACAATCATGAACGATACATTTTGAGCTTTCTTTATTATTATTAGTTCGTAAAGGAAAACAAAAAAAAGTCTTAAATTTTTTCATTCTCGCTGTGGTTTCTTGTGTACGATCATAAACGATAAACTTCTGTGCCTTTGTTAACATTATTATTACTTTGTACGTCCATAAACGGGAAAAACAAAAACACACACACACAAAAAAAGTTTTAAATGAAGATAAGAACGAAGAAAAAAAGTGATTGTATTTCTGTGCAAGGGGTTAGTGTATGGAACAATCTGAGTAATGATTTAAAAAAAAAAAAAGTAACACTGTAGAAAAAAAGAGTATAAAGCATTACCGTATTTTTCGGACTATAAGGCGCACTTAAAATCCTTTAATTTTCTCAAAAATTGACAGTGCGCCTTATAATCCAGTGTGCCTTAAGTATTAATTCTGGTTGTATTTCCAACCCCGAACTGATTTTATGTGCTACACGGCGCTCAAAAATCTGTCAAAATGTTTTAGTACGACTTTGGTAAACTACGAAGCCGCACCGCTTGATGGATTGTCGGAGGATTATGGCATATACTGTAGTCCAGAGCCTCAAGGAGTAAAAGGCGAAGTATAGTTCTGCATCAACTCAGCGCCGTCGCCTTTTCACTGTACAGTCGTGTCCTTTAGTCTGACAGAAGCTGAACTGCATCAGCCACAAGGAGCGAGCTGTTTTTTTCAGCGCTTACAGTTTATGCAAATGAGCCATGTGGTTTTAAGTTTTGTTTTTGTAAAATGTAAACTAATGTGCACAAAGCTGCATTAAACACATTATTACTCAATGTATATTTGAGTCGTCCTCGTAGGAAATAAAAAAAATAACTTAACTTAATTCACATTCACATTCATAATACATATGTTGAAACTGTTTTATGTTGTGTTCATCCAGCCTGCTAGAGGGCGCTAGTCGTGATTTTGATCATATATTTACCCAGTAGGAGGCCAGAAAGAAACAATTAGTTTGATGAACGTCAGTCAGTCCATGATTTGTTTTGCTGTTCGATCTGAAACATCCTCTCATTTCCAGGCATTTGAGTGGCAATATGAGTAAGATTTTTATGTTAAAAATGAATGTTGACAAGTATACTGGGAGCACTTTGTCGAGGTTTGTGACATTTAATAGATGGTATTTGAGATGTTCCAGTAGCGGTTATGAGTTATGTGTATTATTTCTCAGCTAATACTAACTGTTTAATTGTCTTTATAGTGTAACTTTAATTTACACTGTTAATTTTACTGCCTTCTAAAGACTTCTTTGTATTTTTGTTGCAGTTTCACACTTTTTTGAATTAAATCCCGGTCAAAGGCAACACCTGCCTGTTCCTCGGAGGAAATGATGCAAGAGAGAGTTTAGCTGCCTGTGAATCTCAATTAGGACACAGGGTCATGTTGGGTGCAACAGAACAATCCACATTCACCGAGACAGAGAGACACAACGCCGGGCGAGTTACACCACGATCTGACAATGGATCGTGGACGTCTGGGCTCAGGATCAGTCTCAAGTGTCGTCTGTTTGTTTTGATTAATGCTCCTTATAATCCGGTGCAATTTATGTATGAGTGCGTATACATGCACATCAGTATCCGGGTTTTTCGAGTATGCCGGTTTCGTCATGGTGCATGTATCCTGGTTTCAGTATCCCGAATAAGGCAGTATCCTGGTTATGAGAAACTGGAATACTGTAGCTGGTTTATTCCGAAAGTAACCGGGATACTGTGGCATGTAGACGCAGTATCCCAGTTACTGCAATGTAAAGTTGAGTGCACAAGACAAACGACAAACACTTTTCAGTCTTTTCATCACAACAGTAGTGACATAAATAAAGTGACCAACATAAATAAAGTGACCGTACATGAATGAAATGAAACGTGCACACGAATCTGCACACGTATGATCACTGAAAAGTTAAACACGAACCATCTCCTATAAGATACACGCACAGAACAGACTCACCATCATCAGCACCTCTTCTGTTACAGAAAGAACTCACATATTCCACTGAGTCGTGTCCTTTAGTCCGACAGAAGCTGAACTGCATCAGCGCACAAGGAGCGAGCTGTTTTTATCAGCTGTAAACTTATAGTTAATGCAAATGAGCCATGTGGTTTTAAGTTTCGTTTCTGTAAAACATAAACAAATGTGGCAAAGCTGAATTATTTATATAGTATATATAGTTTATATATATATATAGTTTATTAAGTTAAGTTAATTTTTGCGCGTCCACATTTGTAAGATTGTGTTAAGAATCCGGGATACTCCATTTGATCATGTCCACAGGGATATTGAGTGTGCCGGTTTCTCAGCGCGCATGTAAACGCAGTATTCCAAATACTGCCATAACCGAGATGTGGATAATTACCAGGATACTGATGTACATGCATACATACACACTCCTTATAATCTGGTGCAAGATATAGAACTCTGGAATTAATGAATTATGCATTAAATTTAGTTTTAGTTTTAATTTTTATTTATATTTTGTCTCTTATATATACAGTAAGTCACAAGTTGCAAGTGAAATTGTAAACACAAACTTGCTCTTCATACTCTGCTTTTCTTTCTTGGAATTCAGTCATTGTTTAATTGGATTTGGCATTATTAGTACTTTTTACTTCAGCCTAAAGGCTTTCGGTCATGATCCATGGGGTTGTAGTCCATGTTTTGTTTTGTTTTGTTTGTTTTCTAGTGCTGCAAAATGACCAAATAAACTACTACTAATAAAATAAATATTCTTCAAGAGAATAATTTGGATAATTTCAGCCCTGGAATTGCAAATCTCCTCTGAAAAAAGGTAACTATAAACTCATTTGCTTACGAAACAATTAGAAAGTTGCACTCTAAAACTCCCCAAACTTTTTCTCTGTATTATCTCAACACCGCGGTCCACCTTTAGAGCTCGGGTCTGCATAGAATTACCTGGCCCGTCTAAACCAGGCCCCCCGCTGCTCCTCGCGCTCAGTTCAAGGACCTGTCCCTCCGCTTGGCTCGGCACCACAAAGCTCCACATTAGCACATGATCCCGGGAGAGGCTGCGGGGGTCTAGCCAGAGAGGAGGGGGGTGGTCGGGGGTATATACGGTGGGAGAGGGGGGCAGGGGCAGGAGGGGGGGCTGGAGGGGGGGGCTGGCATATGGCTCAGCGCGGCGTCTGATGCTCCGATTGATGGACGGGCTGGTGAGTGAAGGTCTTCTTTGTGTCTCCGGTCACTGCTCCACACAAGTGCTTTTGAATGACGACCTGTAGTCACTGTAGTGTCCTCATGATACTCACGTTGTTTCAAACTCGACTTGATTCTCGATTCTAGGGATGTAACAATAACCGAAATATCATGATATTGTATCGTCGGTGTGCTCACAATAATATCGTGGACCATCACAGTATATTGAACTGCAAGTCTCTTTGCTTAAAAAAAAAAGACAGAGGGAACTACATAGACCATGATCCTTTGCTCCATTTCAGTGCAGACTACAAGAAGAAAGAACAGTTCTAAGCACTTTTAAGTCTTAGTTCTTTGGATTAAGTCTTGTCAAGGCGGTTTAAGAGGAAAAAGTTGCATATTCACAGTTTTGTTTGCCTCCACCAAATAAATAAATATCGGTAACACTTTATAATAGGCGAGTTTCATTGTTGACAAAAGCGCGCGTTGCATGCTGGGAATTATTTTGGTCGGCAGCAAGAAACACTAATTCAACATGACGGACGGAGCGAGAAAGCACGTAAAGGGTATTGATCTTGGTTATTTATCCACTCTAACGGCAGAGGACCCAAGACCATTTGACCAGAAATTGGTCATAAGCATCGACGGAGCCAAATCACCCTTTTCAACCCCGACAAAAGTTGGACCAAACCAAATTTCTGGTCTGAATCTCCAACTACCTGGACAAATATTCACTTGGGCGATATCCACAATGACTTGGTGGAAACTCCTGGGCCATTCACAGCAGAAAAGATGAAAACCTCCAAGAGTCTCGATGTGTTGTTGAACTTGTTGGAGTCCACGGTTTGTTAGGATCTTCTACGTTTGCTCTGTGAATGTTTGAAAGCCGTTTAATTCACCGTTAGTGGTTCTTTTCACTCAGAATATGAAAAAGACATTTTCCTTCTTCCGTGCTTCTATTTGTGCATCCGATAATGCAGCAGGAATTTACCATTATCGCAGATAAATATGCGAGATTATGCACTGTGTTTGACGCTATCCTGTTTCTTGCCTCCGACCAAAATATTTCCCAGCAGCAACGCAGGCTTTTAATAACAATGACGTCAGCTGAAACTCGCCTATAGCTACACCTTATTTAGCCTTAATAAAGCATGAACAAAGACTTAATTAATAATGATTCATGCTTAGTAACTACTTAATTACTACCTGAATTAGCACTTAACTTGCACTTAATTCGCCTGTGCTGTAAATAGTTACTCAATACTTCTTAATTACTCATGAACTAACCATTTGCATGTTTACAAATGCATATTTAAGTACACATTTGAGCATTTATTAATGATTAGTAAGCTATGAGAGAATGATTTACTAATAATGCAATGCAGTGATGTTATTTATAGAAATAGTTTCCTCTTATTTTGAAGTAATATGAAAGTATTCGGAAGAAAAAAACTGACAAATTATACAAAATCATGCACCTTCTACTTGCTGCACAATTTTCCCTCCGTTACCATGACCTTTCTTAATAAAAAATCTCATTACTCAAAAAGTAAGTAATCTTGTACCATATGGTAGAAAACTATATGAAGCAAATATTCAAACCAGTTTGTTAAGGATATGTAAGTGAGAACCAAGAGTTATCACTGTTTGGATTTATTGCCCAAAAAGTGCTGCATATTTCATTCCCTCCGTTACCGACATGAGTTTTTAAATTTTTTGTCAACAACTTGAAAGAATATCACAGGTTTAACTTGACCCTGTTGGAGTGTAACTCTTTCCTACATTCTGATACTTTACTTATTTCAATAGTCCCTATAAGAGCTGTTTGAATGTAAAAAATCTGCCCGTTTCCCTCCGTTACCACTTTACCGGACCCAGATGTAGACAGACTCACTGAAACATGTGCGAATGGAGCAAAACACAATTACAGCAATGTTTTTGATGAGTTAACGGTGTTCTACATGACTAAAAGTTCACAAGAGTCAATTCTGAGACAATTTTGTGTCAATTTTGAGACAATGTTGAGTCCGTTTGACCTCTCCATAACTCCTGATCTTCTGTCCACTGCATCTTCTCTTTCACCAATTACCACCAAGTCTCAAACACAAACATTTAGCCAATTATGAATTATTAATGTCGCCGTGCACTTCGCAAAGGTCCGGCAGACGCTATTAAATCCCACCCCATAGATACAGCGTTATGACATGTAATAACTATTGAATATAAAAGAGATTAATAATTTAAATTGAGCCAACAAATTAGGACGATCGTTAAAAAAAAAAGAAAAAAAAAAAAAAGAAATGCTCGAAACCATTTTACATAAAACCCAGCCCGGTTCAAGGTAACGCCAGGGCCTGCTAAAGAATTACAGCATTAATTCAGCAAAAGTGAACTTATTGCTTCGTCTTGGTGGAGGTCCCTGGAGCATTCTTCGTGTGCGGTGAGATGATAGCGTTCGTATTTCCATTCCCCATCAAACCGGGGCGCGCTCCGTGTCTGTCCGTATGCGCGGGGCCGTAAAGGCGAGGAGTCGGTGGCGTTTTCTTTATTGCTGAAATTCCTTGGAATGGAGGGCTTTTATTGTGAAGGAGTCATCCCCAGAGGGTCCGAGGTGAGGCGGGGAGGGTAGAGAAGGATTTTGAAAAGCTTTTTGACCCCGTTCAGTTGAAAATTACGAAGGGACGATATATATTTGGCGAAGTGCTCATTATTTATTATCTTAAAAACGTGAAGAAATTAAAGGTTCTGTATTAACCCATCCAGACCTAAGGGAAATTGTATTTTTTTTCTTAATTTTGTTACTAAAACTCCTCCTTTTATCCCCTAATGAAGTGTTATACATCCTTTTTTTTAGTACAGTCTGTTATTTCACAGTCCACATGCTGTAGTTGGATCATATGGCTGTAATAAAAGATATAGGACAGAAATACAAATGAAACAAAATGGAAAATGGAAAATAAAATTCACACTCTACAGACCACACACAAAAAACATGTATAAACAACTTGGATATATATAAAAAAAATAATAATTTAGGGCCTTAGCTATAAAAGTGTAAAATATCAAGTCTGTAAGTAAACTAAAAATATCCTTATTGCCTCAAAACAAAAACAAAAAGTGCAATGTCCCCATGACTTCCCTGGTGTCAGGTCCAGGACACAGAGCCACATCACTTTCTGCATTTCCATGGTGTTTATTACATTTGGATTTGGACCTTTTTTAGTGAAATAAACCTTTCAAATAAAAAAAAAGCACGGAATGCACAATCATGCAGTCCAAGATTTGTAATTTGCCATTTATTTGAGAAATAACTGCACTTAAAGCGGCTTTTTCAATTGTTACGAACACAGACGCTCAGAGCATCCACCATTTTGACTCACTACACTCTTTGGCGAAGTTTAGGCCAATCAAAATGGACGGAGCACGTGAGTTTGGCAGAAAATAAAGTTTTTATTGGACACTTGTTTTCACTTGTATTGGACACTTTTATGGTTGGAAAGTTGTGTGCGATTATATAAACATGTCAGCCGGTATTGTTGCGGACGCTGCACTAAAGGCGTCAAAACTATGAATGAACACACGTGGAATGCAGCAAAATGGCCACTGTTTACTCTGAATCTTGCTTTCCACTTTGGTATTTCTAGACCCGGAAGACACAGCAGTGAAGTGAAAACCATTTCAGGAGACTTCATCAAGAAGCTCAGTGAGAGAAGGACGAGGGTTTGCAGCGCTGTCGACAAAGCAAAGGGTGGATAGTTGAGGATTTGAAATGTTTTTTTTTTCTTTTTATGTATTTATTTTGGGTAAGTGGTTAGCACTCACGCCTCACAGCAAGAAGGTTCTGGGTCCTTTCTGTGTGGAGTTTGCATGTTTCTTCCCGTGCCTGGATGGGTTTCCTCCATCCACCCAAAACCCAAAACATGCCACAGGTCTCCAGGAAGAACAGTTGATAGTCAAGGTCAATTAAATACAATCAATCAATGAACCTGCCCAGGGACGAAAAGGTGGAAATTGGCACTGATGCTACAACTTGGTACAATGCATCTGTCATGTTAATGTTAATGTAAAAATTGGGCACTGTCCCTGTCTCATTAAATAAATAAATATAAATGAAAGTAAGAATGCAATGGAAGATATAACATTAGTGAAATCATAGCAGAAATAACAACAAAGAATTGCTGCTACAGTTAGACGTCAATGTCTAAATAGCGGCATGTTGGAAATAGCCTGATTCATCAGCTGGTTTCACTTGCAGTAAGTAAGTAAGTCTTTATTTATGTAGCGCTTTTCACAGACATTTTTTTGTCCCCAAAGAGGCTTTACAGAGCATTATTCAGCATTATTCATTCACTCTATCCCCAGTTATGATAAGCTACTATTGTAGCCACAGCTGCCTCGGTCCCTCCGACCACCACCGTCACTCACACACACCACTTTCATACTTGGCAATGTGGGTGAAGTGTCTTGCCTAAGGACACAATGATTGAATTGACTGTATTTAACTGACCTTGACTGTCAACTGTTCTGGAGACCTGGAGCATGTTTTGGGTTGATGGGGGAAACCGCAGCGCCCGGAGGAAACCCATCCAGACACGGGGAGAAACATGCAAACTCCACACAGAACGGCCCAGGCGACCCGGGGATCGAACCCAGAACCTTCTTGCAGTATTAGGATTCGTTCGCTTAACGGTAGGTACCATAATAATTAACCATCGCTGCTGTTCGGTCGTGATGTACGTAATGCGCCAAATCTCGTAGTAAGAAGGGCAATAACGTCTTTCCGCTTGATAAAATTCACCAAACATTCTCTTTATTCCGGCTTCAAATCCTCAATCTCGGGAATCGTTTCAAACACAGAATGTCTGTCTTTTCGCTGATTGGCTGGTGCCCGGACTCACACTTCCGGGGTTCTTCTTTCTGTCTAGTTTATTCCGATTCCTGACCGAGTCGCTGGAGAGAAATGAAACTGAGCGGAGGCACTAGGCGGGTCTGGCCTGGGTATGTCGGAACAGCATCGTGTAACCGTCCTTTCACCATTCAAACCCAGTGCATTGAGAAAAAACACACATCATTGTCCATTCCCTGTAGTCCCTCTGCTGTTAACCTTATGGCACGTGCACACAAACACACACACACAGTCTCACACTATCTCCTGCATATTGTCTGCTTGAGCTAGTTCAAAGATTCTTGACATTAAAGTGCATTTTCAGCATTGGTGCCTGAGCTCCCACTGAGTAAACACTTCTTTAGCGTCTCCTCTGCCCCGGCTCCTCTCCGTCTTTAAAGCGCCGTGTAGCTCCAGGCGTCACTGCTCGCTCCTGTGATTTTACCATTTACCTGCCGTTTGGAATTTTTATTTGAGTTGAGGATGAAAAGATCGCTGCCAGACGCTTTCCTAACCCCGTTTTTATTTTCTCCTCCTAATCTCCCTCATGCCGAATGACACGACGCAGTGCTTTATGCGTATATATGTCGCGTTCCTTTTGGGATTTGGGGAGAGAGAGAGAGAGAGAGACGGATGGTGAGACAGAGGAGGTTTTTCCCCAAGGAGACGCAAGGTGAGGGTGGAAAACATCAGTGCGGCGCGCGGGCTTGGATGTGCGGAGACGTGACGCGAGCTTGTCAAATGTTCGGAATGAGAGGAAGTGATTTTAGCGGAAGAAAAAGAGAGGTGGAAAAGGATAAGTCATCATAAAATCGGGGTTTCGGCGCAGAGAGGGGCAGAGGACAAATCAGTCAGAGAGAGAAATGGGAGAGTTAAAATATTGTGTTCACTCGGGAAAGGTGAATTGTCTGAGTGTAAGGATGAGAAAAGGGGAGATTATTAACCATTTCTACCCTCGATTTAAATCAAGATGGATGTCGTAGAATAATATAGCTTTCATTCACTCAATTCTGCCTCCCGAAACTTACTTGTAATCAAAACATTTGACAGCAGGTAGATAAAAGCTTCATATTATTTTCTTTTATCTTGGATGCATCTACTTGCCAGGCTGGCACCACCTAGTGCCTCCACTCAATTTCATTTCTCTCCAGCGACTAGGTCAGGAATCAGAATACACTAGACGGTTTGCAAGAATCCTGGAAGTTGTAGACCAGCTCGACCAATCAGTGAAGATCTGTGAAGCCATGACGTCAAACTCAAGCTCCTGTCTGGGTCCCTTTTGTGGAACAGCACAACAGTAAACAAAGCGGTTGAGATGGATGTAGATGAAGACAGACATTCTGTGTTGGCAACGAGAAGTAAGCCGCCAAAAAGCAGCTGCCTATCGTTGAGCGAACGAATCCTAAAGTGTGGCCATACCGGCTCATCAAAGCCTGATCCTGTCAGATCTCAGAAGCTAAGCAAGGCTGGGCTTGGGTAGGACTTGGATGAGAGACACTGGGAAAATCAGGTGCCACAGGAGGCGCCAGTCACAAAAACTGTCATTGTGTCCTTAGGAGAAAATTCAGTTAGTTTGGTTGAAGACGTTTCGCAGCTCATCCAAGCTGATTCTTCAGTTCTGAAGAAATGAAGTGAAGAAGCAGCTTGGAAGAGCTGCAAAACATCTTCAACCAAACTAACTTTTGTCCAGTTGACAAACTGAATTTTCTCCTCATGGATTCTACCTGGACGACTGAGAGATTCTTCACACGTTGTGTCCTTAGGCAAGACACTTCACCCACATTGCCTAGTATGAAAGTATGAAAGTGGTGTGTGTGAGTGATGGTGGTGGTCGGAGGGACTGATGGCGCCAGTTGTCATGGCAGCTGTGCTTCTGTCAGTCTGCCCCAGGGCAGCTGTGGTTACAATAGACGCTTACCATCACCAGGTGTAGAGTGAATGAAAAATGCTGAATAATGTTCTGTAAAGCGTCTTTGTGACATATGTCTTTGAAAAGCGCTGTATAAATAAAGACTTACTTACTTACTAATGCAAGATCAGCTGGTTTCCACGAAGTGCATCTGCAACGATAACAAATAAACAGCTTAAAAATCTTCATATGCCCTGACAAAAACCCGTGGAAACGTACTGGTGTCTTTTATCTTACTCACCGTACAGTCCAGAGTCAGGGCCTCATTTTGCTGTATCTAAAAACATTTGAAAATAAATACAAATTCTGAATCAAATATGAAACCAGTAGCGTTTTCTGTCATACCAGTTACTAGACGGTCTGTAAATGGATGATACATGAATGTTAAATGTCCTATGTCCTCCTGAGATCAGACCCATTCATTTGTGTTCTTTATAGTGGACACTGAGTTACCCAGTCTTTCTTTAAGTGTTTAGAGATCGACTCTTAATGGGGGGACTGGGTTCCTCTGCCAAAGGGCCTGTTTACACCAGAACACTTGCAGGTAAAAACGACAAAATATTTTAAGTACCTTTCGTTTAGACGGTGACGGCGTTTTTGGGGCTTAAAAATGCAGAAATCTGAAACCACCCTCCAGAGTGAAAAAGTTGAAAACGCTCCGCTGTAGCGTCTCCGTCTACACTGCCCAAGACGCTAAACTCTGGTCAGATCTGCGTACTGTTCTAATATTAAAGTCCACTCTCTATACACTGTGACCAATCCATGTGTTTATATAATAACTTGAATTTATATATATTTTGGCGTTGCTTGAGTCGTGTATCCAGACTGTTCCAGAGTTTTACACCACATATAGACGCACAGAAACTTTTACGGGCAGTTCAAACGTTTCCATACCCTCTTAAATTATGACTTCTCTCTCTCATTTCGAACAGACTTTGTAGATTACTTGGTAGTAAATTGATGAATGCTCTAAAGGAATATAAGATGAATGAATGTAAAATCAAAACATTCGGTATTTTGGTGTGTTTTTTTATTTGCTACCTGATTCCATACATCTTGCATTATATTTGACGTCTTCTGTATCCAAGGGCGGAAAGTAAAAAAATTACATTTACTCACATTACTAAAATTGAGTAGTTTTTAAAAGTAATTTATAATTTCTTAAGTGGTTTTTGAAATAGATAATTTTACTTCTACTTGAGTACATTTTGACCCAAGTATTTAACTTCATTACACTGGAACCTGCCCTCGTTACTGAGTAAAATCAGACTGAGAGAGAAAAAAAATGAAATGGGGGGGGGGAAAAAAACAATCTGCCGGAAATGAAAGTAAATTGCACGAGCTGCATTTTCACTACAGAACGTTCAGTCATTGTACAGAACCGTCACTTTATCTCGGATCAACTTGGATGATGCTGGTGTTGAGTCGCAGATCAAGGTTGTAATGGCACTTTTTAATTTCTTGTATCAGCATCAGTGTGAAATGTCTGCAACATTTTCATTTTGCATACTTTGATTTTGGTTTCATTCAGAAATGTTAAATTGTTTATTTTTTTCATTTGTTAAATATGTTATGCAGGTAAAGTTCTAAGGTCTATAAAGTTCTATAAACTGAAGAAAGAGCTCAGTGTTTGTAAGTGTTAAGTTCAGTTGTCTGTAAAGTTTGCATTGTATCACCTAAAAGTTGATTAAATTAACTTTTGCTGGATTAGATTTTGACTAATTGAATGTTTTTTTATTTTATTTTTTACATAAAATAATTCAAAGTAACTTTAAGTCACATTACATTTTTAAAGAAGTACTTTTTAACTTTTACTCAAGTAGATTTTTAGGTGGTTACTTTTACTTTTACTTGAGTAGGAATTAAGCAAAGTAAAGATACTTATACTTAATTACAACTGTTCACCTTTTTTTCTACCTCTGTCTGTGTCAGAGATGGGATCAAGTCTTTGTTTTACAAGTCTCAAGTAAGTCTCAAGTCTTTGACTTCAAGTCCAAGTCAAGTCCCAAGTCAAATACAGGCAAGTCCAAGTCAAGTCTCGAGTCACCGACCCATAAGTCCAAGTCAAGTCCAAGTCGTCTGCTTTGAGCTTCAAGTCATTTCAAGTCCTTAAAACAAAGCTTAGATTTTTGCTATTTAAATGAATTTTAAACTAAACTGTACTTAAGAAATCATGGTATATTTATATATGAGTATTTATATAAGAGTTGTAAAAATGCATTTTTTTCTTTTTTAAACAAGAAAGATCTTGACAAGATCTTAGTGTGAATTATTAAAGTCAGAATAGAAAGAATTCAGATTTAAAAATGCGTAATAACAGTTATGTTGTTGTGTGGTCTGCACTGAAATAGAAGGATGTTCTATGTACGTCCCTCGGTTTTACTGTACTGTACTGTATATTACTGCACTGTACTGTATGTACTGTATGTATTACTGTACTGTATTGTACTGTATTGTACTGTTACTGCACTGTACTGTATTATGTACTGTACTGTACTGTTACTGTACACTGTACTGTATGTACTGTACTGTATATTACTGCACTGTACTGTATTGTACTGTATTACTGCTATATTACTGTACTGTACTTGTACTGTATATTACTGCACTGTACTGTATTGTACTGTATATTACTGTACTGTACTGTACTGTATATTACTGCACTGTACTGTATTGTACTGTACTGTATATTACTGCACTGTACTGTATTGTACTGTATATTACTGCACTGTACTGTACTGTACTGTACTGTACTGTATATTACTGCACTGTACTGTATTGTACTGTATATTACTGTAGTACATTTGAGGATACCACATCACAGTACTTCAGTTAAAGCCAAAGTAACAATAAAGAGCGACATGTTCCAGTTTGTTCCTGTAAAAGTTAAACACCACAAGTATCAACTGAAAAGAGGAAAGTATTTTCTAAAAACTTTTTTTTTTTTGGAAAAGCATCAGGTCTTGTCAAGTCACAGACCTCAAGTCCGAGTCAAATCCCAAATCACTGAGCTTCAAGTCCAAGTTGAGTCCCAATTCTCAAGTCCTAAAAATAGTGACTCAAGTCTGACTCAAGTCCAGGTCACGACTTGCAAATCCCCACCTCTGGTCTGTGTGTATCTAAAATGTAGAAAGAACTAAAAACCTGAACGAGACGGTGTGTCCAGACTTTGACTGATCGTGTATGAATCAGCTTTGGCTCAGTACGTCTATATTATGACTATAAAATGTATATATTTGTATGTTTTGTTGCTTCAAGGACGACCGGTTCAATTGACTTTTTTCTCGCAGTAGACGGTTGTATCCAGTGTCGGGAGTGTTACTTTTAAAATGTAATCCCCTACAGATTACAGATTACATACACCAAAATGTAGTTTGTAACAGAATCCATTAAATTACTTCAAGTGAGTAACGTAATCTGAATACTTTGGATTACTTGATTTGCTGTAGAGAAGCAAAGACGAGGAAATCGTAACATAAGATGTTTTGTCTGATAAAAGAAAATAAAAAGTCCAGACTTTACGCAACCAAATTAAAAATATTATTGATAGAAGATGAGGAGACACGGTCCGTGCTGCATGGTTTAGTCCTGTTAAATACTGTTTAGACCTGATTTAGACCTGGTTTAGACCTGGTTTTAGACCTGGTTTAGACCTGGTTTTAGACCTGGTTTGGACCTGGTTTTAGACCTGGTTTAGACCTGGTTTAGACCTGGTTTAGACCTGGTTTAGACCTGGTTTAGACCTGGTTTAGACCTGGTTTAGACCTGGTTTAGACCTGTTTAGACCTGGTTTAGACCTGGTTTAGACCTGGTTTAGACCTGGTTTTAGACCTGGTTTAGACCTGGTTTAGACCTGGTTTAGACCTGGTTTTAGACCTGGTTTAGACCTGGTTTAGTCCTGGGTCAGACCTGGTTTAGACCTGGTTTAGACCCTGGTTTAGACCTGGTTTAGACCTGGTTTAGACCTGGTTTAGACCTGGTTTTAGACCTGGTTTAGACCTGGTTTAGACCTGGTTTAGACCTGGTTTAGGTCTGGTTTAGACCTGGTTTAGACCTGGTTTAGACCTGGTTTAGACCTGGTTTAGACCTGGTTTAGACCTGGTTTAGACCTGGTTTAGACCTGGTTTAGACCTGGTTTAGACCTGGTTTAGACCTGGTTTAGACCTGGTTTAGACCTGGTTTAGACCTGGTTTTAGACCTGGTTTAGTGTCCGGCAATGAGTGGAATTACTGAAAAAAAAAAAAAAAAAAGGATATAGCCTAAAATGTGAAAACAGAAAAATACCGCCGTGTAATCCATTTATTTCAACAAAGTAACTGTAATCCAATTACCACTCACTGAAACAGTAACTGTAACTGAATACAGTTACTCATACTTTGTACTCTGATTACTTAACTCTGGTACATGTAATCTGTTACTCCCCAACACTGGTTGTATCTTCACAGTTTCTCCGTCGCGTTTCCCTCGTCTGCTCGTCTGTGCTTTGCAAACAGAACTCCTTTTATTGCTCTATAAAATAATGCACTTAGAAAACACCGTGCGGGAGAATACCAACTTGTATATTGATTCCGAGATCTTCCATTAAACAAAAGCCGGCGGGAATTTTGCGGAGTCCTTGAGCGCTAAACGGAGCTGAAACATAAGGACATCAAATAGCCCTCACCAAGGACACGCGAGCGCAGGTAAGGAAGCTGTTTGGAATTTAACTATTGAAATGAACTGCGCCAAGTCCATAATGAGGCAGGGGAAAAAATTACAAGGTCGTTTTTGGTAAGAGCCGAAATTCTATCCCTTTGGGGCAGAGAAGAACTTTTTTGTTTTAGCAAACTGCCCATCAAATAAGCATAATCGCTATCAGGATTCATACGGCGTTGCTTGGGACCTACAGGCAGGCGGCCCCTCTCAAATTGGCCCTTCTGATAAATCACCATTAATTAGCTAATAAAAGCTAGCAGGTGGTTCTCCGCAGCCCAAAGACATTCCCCTGTTCATTTGAATTATGGATATTACAGCCACGCGATGAGTAAATGAGAGGAGGGGCTCTGCTGGGGCTTCGTGTTGAGAGAATGCACCAATCAAACGAGCCGCAACGGCGCCCACGGGGAAACGAGAGGCTCTGACCCCGGCTCCGGACCCTTTTTAGGCATGCACGGCGAACACCTGCACGATCCCGCCGTGTAAAGGCGCGAGAGCAACATTATAGAAACAAGAAGCTGGTGTTTGTGCAGAGAGTGTGGCCTCCAGCGTTTGAAAAGGCTGGGTTTAAGAATTTAGTTGCGTTGAAATCTCGAAAACGGAGTGCGAATGTGGAAATTTCACAATGCCTTAAACGTGCACTAACTTTCAGAAGATTTCGGACCCATAACCGAAAAGTTAGGGGTCCGAAAATCTTCATGTTTCTCTGGAAATGTCAGTGCTTGGCTTGGAATGAATCTGAATTTATTTGTTTGGAGGATAAGCCCCTTGAGATTTCTCGCCATCTCGTTTTTGACGACAACAAAATACAGATACAGTAGGGCAGACAGTAGGATACATAAATTCATATAAACATAAAAACAACAAAATCAACACAACCACACACACACACTTGACTGTTTGACACATAATAAATCAAATTGGAACAAAAAACTAAAACAGAGTTCAAATGTAGTCACAAAATACAACAAGATGAACAACAAAATTATCAAAAACACTTACACGAGTTCTATAAATATTGAACCAGAGCATTTTTAAACGGCTCATCTCATGCAAAATAACTCTTTTCACATTGTATCTTCTGCACATAAACAAGCACAGTTTGGGTTTTGGAACATCCATTACACAATAGTTCTGAAATCTTACTGATTTCTTGGAGACAGTCACAGACCAGGAACTATGAAAGTCCGACTATTGCTCCTCCCCCCGCCCGTCCTGAGAAAGCACAGGCTCCGCCCTCCAAACGTGACGTAGGCTCTGAGTGAGCCGCCCTTCCTCCGCCATCTCAGGGAGGGAGGGGGAGACAGACGTGCACCCTGATAGTGGCAGGAATAAACTTTTATTCATCATGGAGATACAGCGCGTTCAGCCGCATGTGTTGGACCCGGAATCGGACGAGGACTTTGAGGTGCACGAAGCTCAAGCACCGCATCCACATCAGCTGAACATTACTGATTGGTAAAGTATTACTTACAAACACTTACAAACACTAGTAGATCAACTATGATAGCTTTTGTGTAGGTGTTCATGTGGGAATTGTCAGACGATGCGGGGCGGAGGCAATGGAGGGCGGGGAGGGGGGAGGATACGAATCGTTTTCTGCTACGTCAGACGCGTCATAGTTGTATCTGCTGCATCATCGTTGTAGCAGCTTTAGTTCGTCGTCACGTGGGAGGGTGGCAAAAATATGCTGCAATTTGTTTAAAAAAAAAGTCGAATCAGTCTAAAAACCACTTCAGCGACAAATACAAGACCTGCACATCACTCTTAGAAGGTAGAAAGCTCTGAAAAGTTGATTTTGCATGAGATGGGCCCTTTAAATGAAGAGACAGAAGTTAGTGCTCGAATCGATGAGGGAAGATCGTTCCAATCAGAAGGAGCTTTATATTTAAATGAGTGTTTTCCTATTTGTTTTTCGACTCTTGGGACAAAAGAATATCTGATCTGCTCAACAGACAATTTGAAGAGAACAAACAAGAATTTTCAGGATGTGGTTGGTACATTCATGTAGTTTTAAAAAACATGACAATATCAGGTAATCCAAAGTATTCAGATTACATTACTCACTTGAAGTAATTTAATGGATTATGTTACAAACTACATTTTGGTGTATGTAACCTTCCCAACACTGAGTTTAATGATATAGTACATACATTAGGGTGGTCCAAAAGATTTATTTTTAGATTTATTTTATTTTTTCATTTTATTTTGATTTTATGTTAGATTTATTTATTTATTATTTAGTTTGAGCAAGGTCAAACAAAATTCAACAACAATTAAAAAACTAGAAAAGCAGTCAGAGAGCGCAGACCTCCGCCAAGGACTACCCCCATTTTTTATATAAATTGCGATAAAATCAGTCTTCTGGATCAGATCCGGATCAGCCTTTGGAATATGAAAGAGGATCCCATTGTCCATCCCTGAGTCAAATTTCATGGGGTTTGGTCAATAATTAACCGAGATATTGAGAAACAAAATTTTTGGCCCCATTTACCACAATGTTAACTAAAATTTCAAAGTGATCCAGAATCCAGGATTTCTTCCGGATCACCCCAAAATGAAATCAGTTCTTCCTTTTCACATTTCCAACAAATCCTGAAAATGTCATCAAAATCGGTCCATAACTTTTTGAGTTATGTTGCTAACAGACAAACAAACAAACAAACAAACAAACAAACAAACAGACAAACGCCGGCAAAAACATAACCTCCTTGGCGGAGATAAAAAACAAAAACATATGTACCTGAGACATATTTGGAACCTGGTGCTCAAAAGAGATTAGATTATAGATTAGAAACCTGCATTTGGTTCCACATCTGGACAAAATATTTGGGTCAAAATTTTATGCGAATTAATTCAAACTTAGAGGCTGTTCAAGACACATGAAAATTGCTCTTTACTATAACAGAGCAAACCAAATAAATAAGGCGTATTTGAGTAATTTGTCATTTTATTTTGCAAATACAAATGGAAACCTGCATAAAAATTACCATAAAAGCCCATAAAAGTTGTTTAGAAAGTCAATAAAGTCCATAAAAAGTTACTTGAAAACACAAAATTAGTCTCATTTCAGGAAACCTCATGCAGCTTCAGCAACCTCTTTTTCTTCCAAATTTCTTCTTAAATCATCTTCAATCAATCAGTCAAACTTTATTTAAAGAGTGCTTTTTCAAACAAAACAAAAAAAACCCAAAACAAAACAAAAAAATGCAACACAAAGCGCTTTTGGACTTTTGGTGCTAAAACCTAATGCAGGGTTCTAATTGTTATTATCTGAAACTTAATTTTTTACCCTGTTTGATTGGACCACTGTAACATACATATATACATTTGTCATAAACTGTGTATGTTTCTTATAGTATGGAGTGACAGTGGCTCTGGGATTGTTTGCTCACCTGCTCAAAACGTCGGTAGTTCGATCTCCGATGTCGCCAATTAGCAGCCTCGCCTCTACGTCCGCCCCAGGGCAGCCGTGGCTACAGAAACATTCACCTTCACCAGGATTGGACTGAATAAAAACATGTTACACAGGACGAAAATACAAGGATCAGAAATGGAAAATGTGGATCTTGAAGAGGGGATATTTTGGTTCAGTGAGGTTCATTTGTTCTTCCGATAATTTGTTTTTAGGTTCTTTTTTCAGACCAAGAGTTTGTTTTCATACTTGACAGTCCTGGAATCAGTCCTGGGTTAGTCCTGGATCAGTCCTGGTTCAGTCCTGGTTCAGTCCGTGGCGTGTTTCTTTTGTTCAGTAAATAAAGCCTGTCGAGTCGCGTCTGTGAATTTGCGTTCGTTCTGAAGAAAGCGAGACTGTTTCATTTCATTTCGTGATTGTAATTCTTGAATTCGTAACTTTTCAATTCGTATTCTGATGGACGCTTCAGTTAGAATGATTTTACTTTGTGCGAGATTTATCAGAATATTGTGAGATTTATCAAAATAATGGGCGGGTGCGGTGCTGAGCTGCGCGGGTCTCCAAAAATGGACCCGTGCAGGATTCTGATGTAGGCTTGTACAGAATCACAGAATCTTATAGTTAAAACTGCTGTCACACCTTGACGATTTAGCCAGCATATGCCGACGTATAAAAAATTTGGCAAATACACTATATGTAGGATAAGATCTAGGTAAGTATTGTATAAGTTACGAGCACACTGAAGCACGCTGGCATACGGCGACATATGGCAAGTTTGTTGAAATATTTTGAGCATGCTGAAAATTTCTTGTCGTATGTCAGCGTATGTTTATTCGTCCTGCATACGTGGGCCATAAATTGTAGGTAAGTTATGTGATCATTGACACACGTTAATTGTAAGTTACTCATAAGTCCAAATACGTTGAGAAAATGTCTAGTGTACACATGACGTATGAGTAACGTGTTTTGAACCTTTGTGTAACTTACATATGCAGACATATTTGACATGTTCCAGACGACCGCAGAACTTACTGAACGTGTTTCTAACTTGTAGCTAGAGTATAATGGCGTATTGGCAGCGTTTAGGAGAATTGGTATAAAAATGGGGAGGAAACTGTCAGACTTTGTGCTCCCATATGTCATATGAGCCGATGCAAAACACTTGATCAGAGAAAACTTTGGCCACAGAGGATATCAGACAGTGGGAAAATGTCCTCACTGAGAGCCGTAGGAAACTGTCATTTGCATTTTAAAAAAAGAGCTTCATGTAGGCGATCTGCGGAGAACACCATACAGCCTAACAGATCAATTCATTGCGCCAGCTCAATAATAAGACTTTATTACTCACTCTTTATTATCCATAGAATTTGTCCTCCGCAAATAATGACATCCAGTCGACAAAACCGCACTATTAATCCATTTGAGTCGATCTTTGAAAGTAAAAAGGCGAGAGTCGCACGTGTGAAGCTGCAGTTTAGCGATAGTGACTCTACTTCCTGTGGACTTTATCTCCAATCTTTTATGCTTTAAAAAACATGTATCTGAAGTATTGCACCACATTTCACAAATAATAATAACTCAGTTTTGTCTTGTATCTAAACTAGAAGTGCAGTGGCGAGTGGTTTTACTGTAGACAGGAAACAGCTGACGCGATCGAGCTCACAACTTTACAGCCTGTGGTCTGCAGACAGATCTCGCTGTTTATATCGACCTATCAATCGATCTGTTGCATTCAGCACCATGAACAGAGAGAGACCGATATGATATTTGATATGATTTAAATTGTCGAGCGGCAGCATTTTAATAGGCGACGACACGTGATCGTCGTTAGGCATAAGTTGTGGACGCTGGCAACACGCTCAGCATTAGTTGGTATAAGTTATCTATAAGTTATCAAAACGTCTAATATAAGTTACTAAAACGTTATGTATACGTCCAACTCGTTATGAAAACGCTATGTATACGCCCAAAATTGAAAAAAAAAACATCGGTGGTTCAGCGTATGCCAGCGTTTTAGGGAAATTCTGGTACGTCGGCATACGTTTTCTAAATCGTCAATGTGTAACAGGGCCTTAAACGTAAAGAGGGTTTGAATAGGGCCTGGGAGAGATCACTAGATTACTCAAACATGCATGGATGACATCTAAAATCTCTTCGGGCATGTTTTGACGCGGGAAAAACGTTACAATACCGCCTCTTTAAATATTCAGAAGTCGTCCACGATAGAAAAACGTCGTCATTTGAAGACGTCTGCGCTGACTTTCTCGAGGCAGTAGAAACATCTCAATAAAAATAAAAACCCGAATCCGTTTCTTATTCCGCACGTGTGGAAAAAGTGAAGGGGGTCAGGCGCCTGTCGCAGTGTTCTTGCGCAGCGACAGACTTGGAGATCTAGTTTGCTGGCCTCCTCCTCTTTGGGTAAGTGAGCTCTTTTCTCTGGGTTAGATGTCCTGAGGCAGCAGCTTGGCACCGGGTGAAAGTGAAGGCGAGGGCGCTCCGACACAAGTGGGACATGGAGCAGATGGGACACTGATTGGCGCGTTGTTTACAGCTGTTGAGGAGGTATGGAGGTCAGGAGAGAGAGAGAGAGAGAAGCGCGCCCGTCTCATCTCCGCGCTCGCATCGCCCAACGACAGACGGAGGTTCGGGGACGAGAGACGCCGAGGAGGAAATTCTATCGTTTTAAATGGAGTCGCAGGACAGATTTGAGTTCTACGGTAGAATTTGTTGTTTAAAGGTTTTGTATTTACGCCGTTTTCTGATCTATTCTATGTTATAATGTTGTTTCCTCCGCGTTTTTCAAACAGAAAACACTCCACCTCATGATTAAACCAAGACTGAACCAGGACTGAACCAGGACTGAACCAGGACTGAACCAGGACTGAACCAGGACTGAACCAAGTCTAAACCAGGACTAAACCAGGACTAAACCAAGTCTAAACCAGGACTGAACCAGGACTAAACCAAGTCTAAACCAGGACTGAACCAGACTAAACCAGGACTAAACCAAGTCTAAACCAGGACTGAACCAGGACTAAACCAGGACTAAACCAGGACTAAACCAAGTCTAAACCAGGACTAAACCAGGACTGAACCAAGTCTAAACCAGGACTAAACCAGGACTGAACCAAGTCTAAACCAGGACTAAACCAGGACTAAACCAAGACTGAACCAGGACTGAACCAGGACTGAACCAAGTCTAAACCAGGACTAAACCAGGACTGAACCAAGACTAAACCAGGACTAAACCAAGTCTAAACCAGGACTGAACCAGGACTAAACCAAGTCTAAACCAGGACTGAACCAGGACTGAACCAAGTCTAAACCAGGACTAAACCAGGACTGAACCAAAAACTGAAACCAGGACTAACCAGACTAAACCAGGACTAAACCAGGACTGAACCAGACTGAACCAGGACTGAACCAAGTCTAAACCAGGACTAAACCAGGACTAAACCAAGACTGAACCAGGACTGAACCAGGACTAAACCAAGTCTAAACCAGGACTAAACCAGGAATAAACCAAGACTGAACCAGGACTAAACCAATTCTAAACCAGGACTAAACCAGGAATAAACCAGGACATAACCAGAAACCAGGACTAAACCAGGACTAAACCAAGACTAAACCAGGACTGAACCAGGACTAAACCAATTCTAAACCAGGAATAAACCAGGACATAACCAAGTCTAAACCAGGACTGAACCAGGACTGAACCAAGACTAAACCAGGACTAAACCAAGTCTAAACCAGGACTGAACCAGGACTAATCCAGAACTGAAGCAGGACTAAACCAGGACTTAACCAGGGCTAAACCGGGACTGAATCAGGACTAAATCAGGACTGAACCAGGACTGAACCAGGACTAAACCAGGACTAAACCAAGACTGAACCAAGACTAAACCAGGACTAAACCAGACCTGAAGCAGGACTAAACCAGGACTTAACCAGGACTAAACCGAGACTGAATCAGGACTAAATCAGGACTGAACCAGGACTAAACCAGGACTGAAACAGGACTAAACCAAGACTAAACCAGGAATGTTGGGATGGGCCTGGAGGTGCGCCCATGTAGACTGTCGCGTGATCAGGACTGAGACTGGGACCAGACCAGGACTCCAGTTTAGTCCTGGTTTAGTCCTGGTTTAGTTCTAGTTCAGTCCTGGTTCAGTTCGGCATCACAGTTTAAGTCACGTGAAGAGAAACGGCCATTATCCGTTTTTTCCATTATTAATTTAAACACAAAATTGAAAACTGAAAAAAACAAATCGTTATTTGTTTTTTTTTTCATTTTGGCCTTGGAGACAAATAATGAAGAAAATATTAGTTATGCCATTTTCTCATCTATTCTATGTTATGATGTTGTTTCCTCGTCGTTCTTCAAACAGAAAACACTCCACCTTGTGATGTCATGCCAGAAAATACCATAGATCAAGGGTGGGTAATTATTTTTTCCATGGGGCCACATGAGAAATAGAAAATATTGTAGAGGAGCCAAAATGCTTAACTCAATCCTGCATAATGTTAAGTGTGTTTCTTTATAAAAAGCAGTAAATTGGATTGTTTTAAAAAGATGGTAAGTAGTGTTGTGGTACTCAAGACCTTTTTTTTTTTTTTTTTTGCGGTCTTGGTCTCGTCTTGGACTCAACCACGTTTGGACTCGGTTTTGTCTTGGTCTTGAAGGTGCTTTGACTTGGTCTTGTCTTGGTCTCAAGGTCTGATCTTCAACAAGTGACAAATTTGAGAGAGATTTGTAAAAACATGTTCCCAAATAACTGTACAATACAAATAAATGTAGACAATGACAAAGATGGTCTGGATTTGGTCTCGATGGGCCGTGGTCTCCGTCTTGTCTCGGCCTCGGCCTTTAAAAGTCTCGGTCTTGTCTCGGTCTTGTGACCCTGTGGTCTCGGACAGGTCTTGGTCTCGATTAGTGCGGTCTTGGCTACAACGCTAGTGGTAAGACTCTGGTAAGAGTTTATGTTATGACTAAGCAATGAAAAAGCGAGGTTGACTTACAAAAAATGTCATTAAAAAACACCTCTAAAATAAAAGCAATGGAGCTTTAGTCCATGCATGAGGTAAAACTATAAAATATGTTTATTTTGTAAGTCCAAATGAGTTTAAACGTGCCCGTCAGAGTCAACCAAAGGGCCGTATGTGGCCCTGGAGCTGGACAATGCCCAGGTCTGTCATCGACTGTACATATAAATGAACATAGCAATGCGCTTGCCTCCGTGGTCCAAAAAGGAAGTTCGCATGAAGGCTCCTACCGACTCTGACTATTGACTTACATTTAAAACAGTGGCAGAGTTAGCAGTTTGGGGGCCCTAGGTGAACTGGGGCCCTCACTATTATTATTATATTATATAATCACCAAAATGCCCTGTTTTGTTGGAGTTTCTTTTGCATTTTTTAAATATTTATTGTCTGTTTTGCCCCATTGTTCATGAGACACACACATCTTTATTTGAATTATGCTGGATTGGAAACTTGTCTTATTGGTTATGTGGCCTACTAACCAGAACTGAAAGTTTTTTTTTTTTTGCTAGTAAAATTACATTTTTGTTTACATCTATTATATATGATTATGATTCTGCTATGATTATGTTCAATTCAAGGTCAAGCTGACTCGTCCATTCTAACGTGAAAGGGGGGAAAGCTTTGACAATGAAAATAGATTTGACAATCAGATACTACTTTGATGTTGTTTTTTGTTTCAGAGTAAACCACTCTCATATTTAATGTCATACTGATAGAAAACCAAATTACTCTGAGGCACTAGTGGCACTGAGGGCAGTTGGTTGGGGGCCTCTCCAGGTCTGAGGGCCCTAGGTGGTCGTCTACTGTTCCTAATGGTAGCTCCGTCTCTGATTTAGAATATCCTTGCCCCTCGCTCTGTACCTGCTGCACTGAGCCTGGTCATTTTGGTCTTAAAATGTTCACATTAACTCGCTCTACATGATCCTGGTGGCTCCAAATTCACTTCTATAACCGCTGGCCTTCTGAACTTTGGAGATGCAGACAGACTAATAATAAAGGGTTACTCAAACATGTGAATGAAACAAAACACAACCCCAAGTATATTTTTGAGGAGGTAACAACATCCTAACATGGCTTAAATCTCACAAGAGTCAATTTCACATAATATAAAACCTTTAACTGTCAGATTGTAGATTTGTTGACCTGGTTTATGGTTAAAGGGACAGTCTGGAATTTTGGACATAGGGCCTCATTTCCTAGTGAGCCAGAGTGTTGGAGACGTGTGGAGACACTTTTTAAAATATTCCATCCAGTCCTTGTATTTGCAGAGGTCACTGGTGCTAGGCTAGTGCATGTCAATGGCCATAGTTAGCCTGCCACTAAAAACAGTCTTACCCACTCCACAAAACACCCGAAACAAATCTATTATTACACCAGACTGTCCATGTAAATGTCTGTGTTGATAGAATAATTTTAGAAGTAAAACCAACCTTGTATTTGAAGGATTTATGTCTGAGCAGCAGCAGCGAGTTGTACTTCCTGATAGAAAGCTCAGCAGCGGCGGACTGATATATGAGAAAATAGTCCCTCAACATACAATGATGCAATGCAAGGTTAGATTTATTTCAAACATTATTCTATCAACACAGACATTCACATGGACAGTCTGGTCCAGTGTTGGTCAGATGGTCCGGAGGCTCCATCCTCCATGTCCTGGTTCCAGACGGGGGCGAGCAAGACCAGCGCGCAAAGGACTGGGTCCGAGCGGTTCCGTGTTGTCGTCTGCGCGCTGGTTCTGTGTGGGGAAAGTGAGAATGCGCTGTGGACTACAGGTCCGGGCGGCTGCTCCGGTCCTCCGCGCTCAACCGCAGCTGGTTCCAAGTTGGTGCAAAGGATCCGGACAGAAACGCGAATCCCGTTTGGTTCGTTATATGTTGTTCTGAGCGGTCCGCCTGCGCACATGTTTTTTTTTGTTTGTTTTTTGTTTTTTTTTGGGGGAAAGTACTTCTCAGGTGGAGGCACCGGACACCACTCCCCACTTCAGGTCATCTATTTCTTGTGGTGCAAACACTTTTCATGTGTTTGTACTTGCACACAGCTGATGAATCATATCCATGAGCAGAGACGAACAAGGACTCGGAGGTCAGTCATTTTGCCGTTTCTTTAACATATTTGTGGAGAGGCGAACCCGCTCACTAATGCACGTTTTTCAAGGTATTTTTGAGTAAAACTTTACATCTACAATTAAATAAATGCTACAGGTTTGAGTCTAATCCAGGTGCCACCCAGAGTCTCTGCGTCCATAAATCCTCCATCTGCGCTCGATGGAGGATTTATGCGGGTTGAAGTAAAAGATAACTTTTTTGAAAACGATGCTGTGTGCACGATGTCATTTTGGAAAACAAGGGAGGGAAATATTTGTTTCTCAAAATACAAGGCTATGTGTAAACGTAGCCTTAAAAAGTGTCTCCACACGTCTCCAACACTCTGTCTCACGAGGAAATGAGGTCCTATGTCCAAAGTTCCGGACTGTCCCTTTAATACCTCTGTCATTTCAAGTTCTCCATGTTCTCTGGCAGCATAAATAAAGAAATAAAAAGAGTTGTGCCATTATTTAACCCCAAAAATTGCCGTCATCAGGTCAATATGGTACATTTGTGGAACCAATGCCAAACAAATAAAGATAATATTTAACATTTTTATCATCATTTTTAGCATTGTGAGTCTGGATTTTTATTACAAAAAAACAGTTATACAGAGTTATATGGGTCCGTGTCTATATAAAATCTAAAATTATAATCCTAAAATGTGAACACAGCCTATGATTCTCCGATACTTTACATTTTCGGGAAGTGATGATTGAGATCCGTCTTCCGTAAAGTACATTAAAAGTGCAATCTGCTAATAACCAGCCACTTTTTAAGAGTTTTTAGAGAAATAAAAAAAGATTTGGCAGCGACGAGTCATCCAACACAAAGGTCTGGGAGAGTCGTTAACATTTCCTTATGCGCCAATTGATCCTCTCTCGATGGTTTTCGCCGGAGCCGGGCCCATTCCGTCGCGCTCTCGCTGTAGTCTGAGCCTCCAGCCGTAACCGCCCCGAGCTCCGGCAGAAATATACCCACATAATCGACCTTTAGCGACGGCGCGGTGACGGCGTAATGGAGCTCTGAACCAACTCGGCTCCGACACAAGTTTGAGGAAAGAGTTTGAGAGGAACGCCGTTTGAGAGCGATCGGAATAACGCGGAACGGTTTGTAGCAGCACTGAACCAAGGACTGAATCAGGACTGAACCAGGACTGAATCAGGACTAAAACAGGACTAAAACAGGACTGAACCAGGACTGAAGCAGGACTGAACCAGGACTGAACCAGAACAAAAACAGGGCTGAACCAGGACTAAATCAGGACTGAACCAGGACTAAAACAGGACTGAACCAGGACTAAACCAGGACTGGACTAAACCAGGACTGAATCAGGACTGAACCAGGACTAAAACAGGACTGAACCAGGACTGAACCAGGACTGAAGCAGGACTGAATCAGGTCTAAAACAGTACTAAACCAGAACTGAACCAGGACTACAACCAGGACTGAACCAGAACCAAGACAGGACTAAAACAGGACTACAACAAGACTAAACCAGGACTAAACCATGACTAAATCAGGACTGAAGCAGGACTAAAACAGGACTAAACCAGGATTAAACCAAGACTAAACCAGGACTGAACCAGGATTGAACCAGGACTGAACCAGGACTAAACCAAGACTAAACCAAGACTAAACCAAGACTAAACCAAGACTAAACCAAGACTAAACCAGGACTAAACCATGACTAAATCAGGACTGAACCAGGATTAAACCAAGACTAAACCAGGACTGAACCAAGACTTATGCAGGACTGAACCAGGACTAAACCAAGACTAAACCAGGACTGAACCAGGACTAAACCAAGACTAAACCAAGACTAAAGCAGGACTGAACCAGGACTAAACCAGGACTAAACCAAGACTAAACCAAGACTAAAGCAGGACTGAACCAGGACTAAACAAGTCACGTAAACGAGAAACGTCCATTGTCCGTTTTTTCCATTCTTCATTTAAACACAAAATCGGAAAAACAAATCTTTATTTATTTATAATGAAGAAAATAGTTGTTTTTTCCTCGTTTTCTTTTTTTTTGCTTTTACTTTGAAAAACGAATAAACGAATGACACACAGATTCCCTTCATGTATCGATAAAGTGACTCTGATCTGGGTCTTTTTCATGACTCATCCCTTTACCAGACACAAACGCAGACCTTCTATTCCTCTTCACTCTGATGCTTCATGTTCAGTCTGGTTAAGGCTGATGGAGTCCTAATGTATTTTTAATATTGCAAATATTTTAATTAGCCCCTCCCCCTCAGCAGCGTGTACTCTCCAGCGGCCGGTGTTTGCCTTCCTCCGCTCGCCCTCCCCTTCTCTGTCTCATCATGTCTTTATTTGCATACTCTTCTCAAACGGCGTCATGTTATGTTTTTGTCTAAATAATCGCATCTAAGTAACTTCAAAGCCGCACTATGTCATTTTTTTTTTAGTCAGGGGTCCGTCACCTGCTTGTTTCTGTGGATATATGTCATTGCTCTGCCCGGAATGTTCCGCAGTGGGACATTAAACAGCTCTACTTTACATTTACGCTGCAAAAAACTAAATCTGGTCAAGTTAAGATGACTTGAATTAAGAAAGTTTTGAGTAAATTTCACTTGGCAAGTAAAATGGAACAAGACTTTTTGTTGTTAAAATATGAAAATGCATCTCACTACATTTAAAATAACAAAAACATCAACTTTTTGCGCTTAAAATAAGAAACAATATCAAATGTTGCTGGAATTGAGACAACACACTTATTCCATTGGTGGATAATTTGACTTCAACTCAAATAAAGTCAAATGTGCTGAATTTAAGTCATTTTAAGTTACCTAGATATTGTTTTTTTCCAGCGTGGTAATACAGGAAGTGCTCCACTGTGTTTTTAAACTCCATACACCTTCACTAGAATCTAATCTCTGCCAAATTTGGCTGAATTCAAGGTCAATTAAGAAAAACACACTTACTCCATTGGTCGATAATTTGACTTGTCACGTTGACTCTACTCAAATAAAGTCAAATGGTGTTAATTTAAGTCATTTTAATTTAACTAGGTGTTTTTTTTCCCCAGTGTATTCAATTACGTGAGGGTTTATTGCTCAAAAATACTTAAAAAAACAGGCGTTCTGACTGTGAGCGGGGTCGCCTCTCCACAGATCTGACCTGTAACTTGGTCTGGTTTGGTCTTCATGAAGATAGAAAGGTTTAATCTCACACTGTGAAAGACAAAGCAATAATATTTACTAACCATAGATCATAATTTAAACTGGAAATCACACATAAATACAATTAGGAACAAACTATCCAAAGTGATCGCAATTATATATAAATATAGATATACCCTAGATAAAAACAGTCTTTTTATTATATATAACTCGCTGGTAATGCCCTACATAACCTACGGTATTGAGATTTGGGGCAATACATATAAGACGAATACAAAGCCAGTCTTTACCCTGCAAAAAAAAGCAATAAGAGCATCACATTATCAACTTATAACGAACCAACCAATGTGTTATTTATAAACCTTCAAACGCTGAAATTTTATGATTTAGTCTTTACCTTTACACTCTTAAAATCATGTTCAAAGTAAACAACAATCTCCTGTCGAAATCGTTACAGAACATGTTCAAAATCCGAAAGAGCCGATATGAGCTCAGAGGCACGACCATGTTTATTAAAAAGAAAATCAGAACAAACATTATGAAATTTTGTAAATCTGTTAAAGGGGTGGAGCTCTGGAACAACTGTACAGAAAACCTCAAATTGTGCACCACTTTCTTTCACTTCATAAAGAAGTTTAAATGTTTAACTCTGGACAGATACATGAAATATGAGACTTAGTTTGTGCTGTAGAACTTTGTTGTTCTGTTACTGATTAGTTTGTTTCTTCCTGCTGTATTTATGAAGATGAACTGGTGTCAAGATGAAGCTCTGACAAAGGAATAAAGGGTAAAGGCAGAATAAGCTTAAGCTTCAGCCTGCACCTTTTCGGTCTGTATATGTTAAATATGACTGTTTATGAATTAATGTCAAAATATACCTGTGACCGAAATAAATAAATAAATGAATGAATATTTCTGTGGAGAAAAGCATTTGATGGACCCTCCACCACAAAAGTTAGAAGAGACTCACCATCATCATCACATCCCTCTGTCATATTCCACTGTGTCGTGTCTTTTAGACCAACAGAAGCTGGACCGCGTCAGAACACAAGGAAAGAGCTGTTTTTTTCAGCGCTTATATTTTATGCAAATGAGTCATGTGGTTTTAAGTTTAGTTTCTGTAAAATGTAAACAAATGTGTCAAAGCTGAATTAAACACATTATAATGTCAAACGGGCTGATGTGGCTCTACAGTGTTGATGGTTTATATGTTGTAAAGTTGAATTTATTTATGCAGATTAGTAATAATAATAATAATCTTAATATTAAAACATTAATGATTAATTGAAAATCTATTGTTAATTCTCCCAACAATCTATTAAGAAAATCGAAAGCCCTTCCCTAGTCGCTGTTAACTTGAAAACTACCACTTCATGACATCACAAGGTGGAACAGAGCGTTTTGAGCTTTGGAGATGTAAACAGACTAATAATAAAGAGTTACTCAAACATGTGTGAATGAAACAAAACACAACTCCAGCTCTGTTTTTGATGAGGAAATAACATTTTAACATATCTTAAATCTCACAAGAGTCAACTTATTCAGTTAAATTTGGATCAAAACTGAGTAAAATACCAAACAATTCTGCTATTTTTTCACATTCTAAAACGACTTACAGCTCACAAGAGTCAACTTTGTGTAATATAGGAGCTTTAATTTCAAATATGGATCAAAATTGACACAAATATCCAAAAAATTTCAGCTATTTTTTCACATTCTAACACAACTTAAAGCTCAACAAATATTAAATAATTATTATAATATTATGCTGTTTTTTTTTACATTATAACATGTCTTAAAGCTCACAAGAGTAAATTTTGCGTAACATAGCAGTTTTAAATTCAAATATGGATTAAAACTGGCTAAAATATCAAAAGATTCAGCTATTTTTTTTCACATTCTAACATGACTTAAAGCTCACAAGAGTAATATAGGAGCTTTAAATTCAAATATGGATCAAAATTGACTAAAATATGAAATAAATTCAGCAATTTTTTTCACATTCTAACACAACTTAAAGCTCACAAGAGTCAACTTTGCGTAATATAGGAGTTTTAAATTCAAATATGGATCAAAATGGACTAAAATATCAAAACATTCTGCTATTTTTTTTCCACATTCTTACACTTTTATCTTCTTGTGCACCTTCTAACACACACCTCAAACCCAAACTCCCATCTGTGCACGTTACATAACCCCGTACCCGCTCGGCTGGCGCAGTCTTAGCTCTACGTGTGTGTGTGTGTGTGTTCTTATTGGCGCGTGGAGATGCCGACTCCATTACGCTCCCTGGTTCACAGCCCTGCCCTCGGGCCCTGGCACCCGCTCCGGTGTCATTTGCTACCAACTGGGTTTTTGATGAGAATGTGACCTCGACGCGCCATCTCTCACCACTGTCTCGTTCCCTTTATTTACATCTGTCTTTAGCATTCTAATTACTCTCCTTATTGCTTTGGCCCGGAGCGATGGCTGACGCTGCAGTGGAGGAAGAGAAGGGAGCGGGGCTAAGGACAGAGCCGCGCTAACCGGTAATAAGGCCGAGTTAGTCCTGTCCAT
Source organism: Boleophthalmus pectinirostris (assembly GCF_026225935.1). Taxonomy (NCBI): domain Eukaryota; kingdom Metazoa; phylum Chordata; class Actinopteri; order Gobiiformes; family Gobiidae; genus Boleophthalmus; species Boleophthalmus pectinirostris. The sequence goes on along the minus strand of NW_026571190.1, from coordinate 37,286,519 downwards.
AGGCAAAGACGAGGGGCACGGCCGTTATATTGACTGTATATGGGCTCACAAAAGGAGCTCGCTTTACGGTTTGGTTAAGATGTTTTCGCTCTAAATTCAGTTCGAACGAGACGAGTTGAGTTGATGATGTTTTCGGTTTTAAGTCTAGAATAGTTGGAGTAATATTTAAAGAGCCTATGTTACGCAAAATTGACTCTTGTGAGGTTTATTTTCATCAAAAACAGACCTGGAGTTGTGTTTTGTTTCAGTCACACATGTTTGAGGACTGTATTTTTTGAACTATCGCACTTTTTTTCATGGTTTGGGTGTTTCCTGTCACTTAAGCTACGTTCAGACTGCAGGGCTTAACGCTCAATTCGGATTTTTTTGTGAAATCTGATGTTTTCGCCAGGTCGTTCACATTTCCAATTAAATGCAACTTGTATGTGATCTCCAGTGTGAACATGAAACGGCCTGAAAGTGTCCCGCATGTGACACTGGAGACACGATGACGTCAACCACAGCGAGCGTGCTCTGTGTTTACGGAAGTTGTCCAGTTGCACCTGGAGATTTTAACGTTCCTCTCGTACCGGAGCCAGAACGTGAACGACTTACTTGTTTTAAGGAGGAGATTGAGAAGGAGAAGGACGAGGTTTTTGGCCGTGGTGTTTTGTGGGACAGCGGCAGCGACGTCCGTTGAAAGGAACGTGTGGATGTGGAGACGGAGCCAAGAGTGGTGAGTGGTGATGTGCTTCGCTTCAGTAACACGGAGTTCATTAACAATTTTCGCCAACTTCAGCGCAGAATAGTGACGTTTGTGGCTTGTTGATAACGTGTAGGTCGGATGAATGCGCTTTGGCCGTTCAGACTGAAGTCATGTGTCAAAAGATCAGATATGTATCGGTTTCAGGAGCACATATCCAAGGCTGCGTTCAGACTGCAGCCTGAAGTGACCCAAATCCGATTTTTTGGCTTCTATGTGACCTGTATCCTGATCTTTTAATGACAGTCTGAACGACACAGATCCGAATTTTTCAAATGCGACCCAGGACACTTGGATATGTGGTCCTGAATCCGATACATATCCGATCTTTTGACATGCGACTTCAGTCTGAACGGCCAAAGCGCATCCATCCGACCTATATGTCATTAACAAGCGACAAACGTCACTATTCTGCGCTGAAGCAGGCAGAAACCGGAACTGTAAAATCGCCAGGTGCTCACTGCTCACGACCATATTTGGACAACTTCCGTAAACACAGAGCACGCTCGCTGCGGTTGACGCATGGGGTTGACGTCATCGTGTCTCCAGTGCACATGCGGGACACTTTCGGGCCGTTTACCGTTCACACTGAAGTCACAGACAAGTCGCATTTAATTGGAAATGTGAACGACCTCGCAAAAACATCGGATTTCACAAAAAAATCGGAATTGAGCATTAAGTCCTGCAGTCTGAACGTAGCCCAAGTGGCCTGGGTCACATTTGAAAAAATCTGATCTGTGTCATTCAGACTGTCATTAAAAGATCAGATACAGGTCACATAGAGGCCAAAAGATCAGATTTGTGTCACTTCAGGCTGCAGTCTGAACGTAGTCTTAGACTCAGGTGTGACTTATATATTAAAATTTTCACACTGAAGCTTCGAGAGGTTCTAGTCTTGTGTGTGAGTATCTGCTGCTCCTGTTCCTCCTGTACCACTGTCACTTGGCTCTACTGCGCATGTCTCCTGCAGAAAGAGCCTCTGTCCTGTCTGTATCATGTCAGTCGATCGCACCATTACTTCTGCACCACTGAAAATTTTACATTTATAAAGACACTGAGAAGACTGAACACAAATGCCCCCAAAAAGAAAATCATTTTGCAGATTACAAGTTGTAAGTAGCGAAATCTGCAGCTGAAAATGGTAATCGAGCAGCAGAAAGAAAGTTTGGAGTGAGCGAGAAACTTCTGATAACCAGGCGTGTGCACCATGAAACTTTCCTGAAGTCACTGGATGGATGGACAAAGTCTGGACTTCAGTGACACTGAAACCATCCTGTCGGGATTCAGAAAGACCAGAATAATTCTAACTGGAACTGATGCTGAGTCTGACGACAGCGACACAGAAGAGGAAGCGGCGCTCTGTTTACCTCCGGAGGTCATGGAGTTGTTCAGAAGTGACACCGAGGATGAAGAATTGAATGGATTTAGTGATTTGGAGTGAGATGGAGAGTTTGGTAAACTTGTTCTGTTCTGTTGTTTATGTTATAGTTTATCTGAAGAACTGTTCATATGTGACGTTAACAGTCTGTTGTTCTCTCTTCTATTGTTTTTACTAGAACTTGACTTTTAAGATGAAATGTTGGTTCCTGGTCTCTGATTTTATAAAATAATTTCCCCCGAAAAAGTACAACTTATACATGTTCTTTTCTTCTTCATTACGCATTTTTTGGCTGATGCGACTTATACTCCAAAAAATATGGTAATCCATTATTATTAGTCTACATCTCTAAAGCTCAAAATACTCTGTTCCACCTTGTGATGTCATGAGGCAGAAGTTAACAGCTCCTTTTACCTTTTGTTCAGTCGAGATTAACAATTCCAGGCCTGAAATTATCCCAATGATTCTAGTGAAGATGTATGGAGTTTTAAAAACACAGTGGAGCACTTTCTGTATGCCATGTGACAAGGTTTAGTTTCACATTTTGGCAACAACAATGTACAGCAATACAAACATAACACATTCTATATTTTTGCATATAAAGTGTTTTCATTTTGATGTAACTGTAATTTCACTTTTTATAGGCGAGTTTCATTGTTGACAAAAGCGCGCGTTGCATGCTGGGAATTATTTTGGTCGGCGGCAAGAAACACTAATTCAACATGACGGACGGAGCGAGAAAGCACGTAAAGGGTATTGATCCTGGTTATTTATCCACTCTAACGGCAGAGGACCCAAGACCATTTGACCAGAAATTGGTCATAAGCATCGATGGAGCCAAATCACCCTTTTCAACCCCGACAAAAGGTGAAACCAAACCAAATTTCTGGTCAGAATCACCAACTACCTGGACAAATATTCACTTGGGCGATATCCACAATGACTTGGTGGAAACTCCTGGGCCATTCACAGCAGAAAAGATGAAAACCTCCAAGAGTCTCGATGTGTTGTTGAACTTGTTGGAGTCCACGGTTTGTTAGGATCTTCTACGTTTGCTCTGCGAATGTTTGAAAGCCGTTTAATTCACCGTTAGCGGTTCTTTTCACTCGGAATACGAAAAAGACATTTTCCTTCTTCCGTGCTTCTATTTGTGCATCCGATAATGCAGCAGGAGTTTACCATTATCGGGGATAAATACAAGAAGTTACGCACTGTGTTTGACGCTACCGTGTTTCTTGCCTCCGACCAAAATATTTCCCAGCAGCAACGCGGGCTTTTAATAACAATGACATCAGCTGAAACTCGCCTATAGGACGACACTTAACACCCGTCCATTGATTACACAAGAAAATTACATATTTACATTGAAATTTGGATTAATCTGCACTGTCCCAGAAATAAACAATTAGAAAAATCAAGTTTTTAAGAACAGATCGATCAAATGGATAAACTTTGGAGAGTCGGTGCAGCAGCGAATCCCAGAAACAATTAGGTCAGAATTTCACTTTACCAGCAGGAAGCTTATCCCACGTCCTGTAAACTTGGAAGCAGCAGGTTCTGAGAAGATGTGCACCTGCCAGAACCTTCAGGACGTGTGCAGACGTGTAGATTTCTTCATCCAACACACAGTTCTGTTATGTTTAAGAGAATTTAGCAGGTTACGGAAAATAAAACATGGAATTTGACCGATACGGCGTCTTATTCAGCACCTGTACTTCTTAATTCGTGTCTGTCTGGAGAACATCACTGTAAACTACTTCAGTTTTTAGGTGTGGTCAGAATGTTCCGCAGTACGGCATTAGACGGGTCAAATCTGTGGAGAGGCGAGCGTAGGGAATCGTTCGTCCAGGCCGTTTTAGAGCCATAAAAACCTTGTGCAGTAAATAAATGAATCAAAATATATCTAAGTTAAAGCTACACTATGAAACACTCCAGCCTAAGGAATCACATCGCCATGGAGACCAGCAGGTAGTGAACCCCCCGCCACCACCCTATATTATACTGTTCTTAAAATCTCTGTTATAATGTTGTTTCCTCGTCACAAACAGACCTGGAGTTGTGTTTTGTTTCATTCACACGTTTAACGCACAAATAAATTCTGCACATTTAGGCTGAGTTCTTCTTTTAAACAGAAATAAAACACTCTGTTCCACCTTGTGATGTCATGTGCACTGCAAAAAACTAAATCTTGATGTCTTGAATTAAGAACGTTTCATCATGATTTGAGTAAATTTCACTTGACAAGTAAAATTATCTTAAAATTATCACCTAGTGCCTCCGCTCAATTTCATTTCTCTCCAGCGACTAGGTCAGGAATCAAAATACACTAGACGATTTGCAAGAACCCCGGAAGTGCGATTTCAGGCACCAGCCAATCAGTGAACAGCCGTACATTCTGTGTGGGCAACGATTCCCGAGATCGAGGATTTAAAGCCGGAACAAAGAGAATGTTTGGTGAATTTTATCAAGGGGAAAGACGTTATTGTTCTTCTTCCTGCGGGATTTGGAGCATTACATACATCACAACCAAATAACAGCGAATGGTTAAAGGGCCCATCTCATGCAAAATCAACTTTTCAGAGATTTCTACCTTCTAAGAGTGATGTGTGGGCCTTGTATATGTCGCTGAAGTGTTTTTTAGATTGATTCTGTGTTTTTTTTAAAACAAATTGCAGTGATTTCTGCCACCCTCCCACGTGACAACGAACTAAAGCTGCTACAACGACGATGCGGCAGATACACCTATGACACTTTTGACGTAGCAGAAAGAGCTCCACCGCCTCCACCCCACCGTCAGTAATAATATTTATATTTCAGTACCATATAAAATATTACCTTCGGAATTTCCTGGCAGCAAACATTCTCTTTTTCTGTGGGCATCGGCTGACAATTCCCACATGAACACCTAAACAAAAGCGACAGCATAAGCTCATTGTTCTACACTGCAGTGAACATGATATAATAAGTTTATCTACTAGTGTTTATTAATACTTTACCAATCAGTAATGTTCAGCTGATGTGGACGCGGTGCTTGAGCTTCGTGCACCTCAAAGTCCTCGTCCGATTCCAGGTCCAACACATGCGGCTGAACGCGCTGTATCTCCATGATGAATAAAAGTTTATTCCTGCCACTATCAGGGTGCACGTCTGTCTCCCCCTCCCTCCCTGAGATGGCGGAGGAAGGGCGGCTCACTCAGAGCCTACGTCACGTTTGGAGGGCGGAGCCTGTGCTTTCTCAGGACGGGCGGGGGGAGGAGCAATAGTCGGTCTTTCATAGTTCCTGGTCTGTGACTGTCTCCAAGAAATCAGTAAGATTTCAGAACTATTGTGTAATGGATGTTCCAAAACCCAAATTGTGCTTTGTTTATGTGCAGAAGATACAATGTGAAAAGAGTTATTTTGCATGAGATGGGCCATTTAAATAAAAAAAAAGTACCTGCCTACCGTCAAGCGAATGAACCCTAATGCTGCGAGGTCAGACGGTTTCCACGAAGTGAAACCATCTGATGAATCAGGCTAAAATGATCTGCCAGTGGAACGAGACTTTCTGTAGTTAAAATATTAAAATACATCTTTGTACACTTAAAATAAGAACAACAACAACAACTTTTTGCACTTAAATAAGAAACAAAATCGAACATTGCTTGAATTAAGAAAAACACACTTATTCCATTGGTCGATAATTTCACTTTTCAAGCTGAATCGACTCAAATAACGTAAAATATTCTCAAATTAAGTCATTTTAACTTACCTAGAAATAGTTTTTTTCCAGCGTGCCAGTACAGGAAGTGCTCCATTGTGTTTTTAAACTCCGTACACCTTCACTAGAATCTAATCTCTGCCAATTTTTGCTGAACTCACGGTCAAATCTTTGAAAATATAGACAGATTAATAATAAAAAAAACTTCTCAGACATGTGCGAACGAAACAAAACACGACTCCATGTCTGTTTTTGACGAGGTAACAACTATAATTTAACTTAAAGCTCATTTCGGGTCATTTTGCGAGAGACAGAACCTTAAACACGAGCTGTACGATCGAACGACTCGCGTTATGGGTTTGTCGATCCAAATCCATCGCTGTGAAAAACTGCACCGAGTCGCCCGTCGTATCTGGCAAAGTCAACGGCCGTGGTAAAAAAGTCCCCCAAATGTTGCGTCGCTTCTGCGGAGAGGCGAGGCGAGGCGGCGTCGGCTCTGCGTAATGAGCTCTCAACTTTAAAGACTTGAAGGATATTAACAAGCTGCTTGACAAATGGTGCTTAGGCCCACATTAAAGACGCAGCTAATGGCGCGCATAATGACGGCTAATTTTCCATCACATATAAATGAGAGCCCCCAACAGTTCTTTGCCTTAAGGACTTTATGTAAATGATTCTGTTCTGTATAAACTGTGAGCGGGTGACGGAGAGAGGGGTGGAGGGAGGAGAGGGGGGGGAGGGCTGTGCTTGCGGTTTTGATAAATACATCTGCACCAGGCCGGGCTGTCAGGGGCCACTCAGAGCACACCCACCACCACAGGGGCGCGCAGTAAACCGGGGATCGTTCGTTTATACGGTTTTCGATATAAAATCAAAAGTAAGAAGATGGAAAAAATTTCTGTCTCTCGCAAAATGACCCGAAATGAGCTTTAAGTTAAATTATAAAGTTGTTACCTCTTCAAAAACAGACATGGAGTCGTGTTTTGTTTCGTTCGCACGTGTCTGAGAAGTTTTTTTTTATTATTAATCTGTCTATATTTTCAAAGATTTGACCGTGAGTTCAGCAAAAATTGGCAGAGATTAGATTCTAGTGAAGGTGTACGGAGTTTAAAAACACAATGGAGCATTTCTGGTATTGCCACGCTGGAAAAAAACAATTTCTAGGTAAGTTAAAATGACTTAATTTGAGAATATTTTATGTTATTTGAGTCGATTCATCTTGAAAAGTGAAATTATCGACCAATGGAATAAATTTTCTTCATTATTTGTGTCCAAAACTAAATGAAAAAATGGGTAATGAAAGTTTACGTGGATTAAACGGTGATGTCGGACTGAACCAGGACTAAACCCGTTTTCAGTCCTGGTCTGGTCCCAGAATCAGTCCTGGTCTGGTCCCGGTCTCACCCCCGGTCTCAGTCACAGTCTGGTCCTGGTCTGGTCCCAACCTCACTCCTGGTCTAAGTCCTGATTTCAGTCCCGGTCTCAATCAATGTCTGGTCCTGGTCTGGATCCAGCCTCAGTCCCAGTCTGGTCCCGGTCTAAGTCCTAGTCTAAGTCCTGGTCTCAGTCCCGGTCTGGGCTCGGTCTGGTCCCGGTCTGGTCCTGGTCTCAGTCCAGGTCTCAATCACGATCTTCTTATTTTTGGTTTTATATTGAAAAACAAATGAATGAATGATACGCAGATTGCTCACACTGACCACACATCAGTCCAGTTTGGTCCAGGGTCATGGGTTTATGTATTTTGTTCTTTGTTATTAGATAATATTATAATGTTTCAGCTACACTGGAAATAAAACAAAAAAATCTAGCTAAATTAAAATGACTTAAACCAACCATGATTTAAGTCATTAACCATGAAACCAACTGATAGTTTACGTGATTAACAGATTAATTATATAATATTGTTGACTTTTCGTATGATGGACACTGGAAAAACCAAACAGCACATGTTTAGAAGAAAGGATCAGATGTGATAAGATGTTGTGTTTATGTTTTATGAATTCTTTCCAAAAACACAAAGAGTCTGGGCAGGTCCAGAATAAGTGAGAGGGGTTTTTATTTTTCAGTTTGTGTCCATTGTCCTTCAAAGATGATTCTTTAGTGGACAACAGTGATGTAGAAGTTTGTAGCAGATTTGTCTTTGCTTGTTGGTGATGAGATATTTGTGTCCGTACGTTTTTCCGTGGAATATTGTCAGTAGAGTCGGGGTCTCACAGCGCACGAGCAGGACTCCGTTTGTGGTGATAGTCGCTCTTTTTCTGCGGCGACTCATTACAAGACGAGTTTAACTGAAGATGAAGCCAAGTAAGTTCCTTCTGAAAAGTTTTTCAGAGTTTGGTGCAGCGTCTTCACTCAATACGGTCACATTTTTCTATAGCGCTTTTCCACCTTCAAGGCACTCGAAGCACTTTACAACAAGGAACCACTCACCCATTCACACACCAGTGTACGCAGACACTGTGGGCAAGGTGGGTTAAGAGTCTGGCCCAAGGACACAACGGCAGCATTCATCTGCGGGAGCTGGAATCACACCAGCCAACCTGTGGGTCAGTGGATCTGATGCTCAACCTGTGATGTTTATGTTGAGAACTGGAATCGAACCGTCAACCTTCAGATCAGTGGGCGTGTTAAATTTATACTACTGTTTATACTATATTTATACTATATTTATACTACTAATGTGTAAAATTTATACTACTGAGTTTGGAAAAATATCAGAATAAATGTTTATTTTTGTTTATTAAAATAAAATGGCAAATATTTGTAGGGACTATTTGGTCTTCCCCAAATATTGGTCGTGACATGTCCCCATCGTCTCTGTGCAAACCTACAGCTTTGACTTTATTTGATTTGATTTTTAGTTTGATGCGCTAAAGAAATGGATGACAACAGGTATTTTCGGCTTTCAGATTTCAAACTATTCCTTCCTGATTTGAAGGACTTTGTGAGGATCCAAAGAAGACCTTTCTCCATTCAAAAACATATGAGATTTAGATCTGAATCGGTTAATTGCTGTGACCACAATGAAGGCGGCGAGGCTCGGACTGGTCATCTGTACTACCGGGCCGGTCCGCCTCAGACCACATTTGGGCCGGTGCGGTTCCCCACCCCCTCCGAAGCCCCCACCCCGTCCCCCACCCACCCGGTCTTCGGGATGGCGGGATGGGCAGGTCCAGAGGAAAAACGCCAGGGCTGAATTTTGTTCCCAGTCCGACCCTGACGGTTGCCACAGCTTGAAACCCATAATCACCTGTACTGACAACTGACAGACCTTCATTAAATGTATTTTCTACAATGGAAGACCTCACCCAGATTATAGTAGGTTATATCTGAATAAATCTGTTTGTAAATCGATGAAAAAATAAAAAAATCATTATTAAATTAATTTGGGGTCAGCACCGCAGTCGAAGCAGGGGTCCTGAAAACCGGGCCACGGCATCTGGTACTGGACCCCAGAGAAAATATTATATATCTTTACCAAAAAGAACTATAACTCCTCAGAAATATAGAGCAAATTAACCCAAAAATGATTATTAAGACGCAGGAATGAGACGAGATGTCGTGCCACAAGATGAGTGCAAGAGTCGAGGAGCCAAAGTCTCAAAAGCTCAAGAAAATGAGTTGAACCTGACATCGTCTTTTATACTTTTCATGTAATGTGTAAAGAAATGTGTTTTAAGAATTATTTTTTCACTGAATGTTGTCACCACATGTGGTTTTTGCATCTGGAATTGCATTTATTGACAACTTACCCAACCCATCGAAGATTTCAAGAAATTTTTCATTTTTCTACATTTTTTTGTCAAAAAATGAAGGTTACATGCACTAAAATGGCCACAATTTTTTTTTCGAGATATTTCCGGAAGAGCAGACCCTCAAATTATTGGTCCTTAGGGTCACAGTTAACAGAAAAAAACACAAATAAAAAGTATGGCAATCGATGTCAGGTTCAACCCATTTTTGAGATCGTGCACACGTGAGAAAAAATTTTCTCATGAGATTTTTTTCCTTGTGAATTTACCTTCAGGCTTGGACTAAAAAAATAGTTAAGAGCTGGTGAGTTACACAATTTAAGAAGCTGTAGGTCCAAAGAGAAGTCTACAATGATCACGAAAGTATAACATGAAATGGATTACACTCGTTTTGATGATTATTTATTATAAATTATATCAAAATCTCGTCTTGTCTCGTTCTCGTGGACCTGATCTCGTCCCATCCCTATTAAGAACATTTTATTTAAGAGTTATAACCATTCTGTGACGTTATTACCAGCTCGGTCCACCTTCATCGGTCCCAGAAAAAATGTTTATTGCCGATCCTGATGAGAAAAAAGTCTGGGGCCAGTCGCTCTGTAGATTTTTTGCGTCTTACTCATGGGGACACAATAATAGAACCAGATTCCAGAAGAAGAGTCCAGTTGCAGTTCTTTTATTTCTCTTATCTTCCTTTTTGTTGCCATCTTCTACATGTATTATCAGTAAATATAATAATATCTAGAGCATGGATATTACCAAGGAGGGATGGAATAATATTAAGATAGAAATGAAATACCTTTGGTTTTTGAAATCGTTGCTGCACAAAGAGGAAACCGAAATCTCCGACGACGATTCTTTTGCATCCGTTTTTGCGAATTAACTCTTCATTTGAACCAGCGTTTTCTTTTTCTTTTGGTCGGCTGCACGTTACGTCTTTACTCTCTTTACTTTAAATGTACAAGAAAAGAAAAAAAAGGGAAATGAACACACTTTTAGACGTCCGTGTTGTGTAAAAAAAATGAAAAATGACGATCAAATGTCTCAAAAATGACGATCAAATTTCTCAAATACTGAACCGACACGCAAAGATCTGCACGTGTTATTGCCCAAAACTCACTTTAATAACTGATAATTAACAGTAATAACACAAATACTAAGGTTATAAACATTGATTTGATCTTTTTTTTAATAATTTAAGAAGCCAAAAAAGCAAATTTAAAAAAAGAAAAAGAAAAATACTCAAATCTAGTATTTCTAAATAGAGAAATACACTTAAAACTATAATAACTGTGTCAAATTTGATGTTTTTTATTAATTAATTAAACGTTACAGTATAATAATAGTGTAATAATATTGTATAATTACGCCTTGAGTCTTGTCTGTAGATGAATAAACCCAGATGCCCTTCCACGCCGGCTCCATATGGGGATCGCTGAAGGCGCTCTATTCATTTACACACAGGGCCGTAATGCATAAGTGATGATGTGAAAGGATTAAATAATGAAGACGTGGGTTTAACAGCGGCGTGTTTAGAGCTGTAATAAAAAGAGGGTCGCACGGGGGTCGCGCCGGGGTCAGAGGTCAAGGGCTGCAGAGAGAGCAAGGACAAGCACTAATCCACTTTGCGCACTGATTTCACTTCAAACTCTCCGAAATGGATTACAAGAGACTAAACTGAATAACGTTTTATTAGGAATACGTTTTTACTCGCTCCTTATTAGAAAACAACCTGACCTTACATTTCCAAGGTGATTATTGATGTTAAATTTGACCAGTTTTAACGTATTTCTTTAAAAATGATTTGTAAATGTTGAGTTTCGTCGTCACATTTGCATTTCAGACCGGAGAGAGATTTTAAAAAGCACATAAAAGCACAAGTGTAGCCTCTATGGGGAAAAAAAAGACATGAATTATTAATAACGTAAGGCTCTCTACTCCCTCTAGCTGTTCAAAATGGTAGTGCAAGTCCTCATAAATAATTCAAGAGCTACAATATCAAATAATCCAGCTGTGTGTAAGAAATTGTAAGTAGGCCTGGCTTTTTTTTACATTTATTTTTATTTTATGTATTGTTTGGAGCTTGGAAATGCTAATTGGACAGCAGGAGATCAGGTAGTGAGTGGCTATAATCTTAAATAAAATCAAAATTCTTCATATTTTCTTTATATTTGAAGATTGTGTTGCTTTGGTTCAGCCCTGGACATGGATTTCTTTTGCTTAATACGATTTAAAACCTAGAACGTGACAATTTACTACTCCTGCTTCTACTATCTAATAACGTAAGGCTCTCTACTCCCTCTAGCTGATAAAAATGGTAAATCAAGTCCTCATAAATAATTCGAGAGAGCTACAATATAAAATAATCGAGCTATTTGTAAGAAATTGTAAGTAGGCCTGGCTATTTTTTTTCATTATTATTAGTCGTATAGTATATTTATTTTTATTTTATGTATTGTTTAGATCTTGGAAATGCTAATTGGACAGCAGGAGATCAGGTAGTGAGTGGCTATAATCTTAAATAGAATCAAAATTCTTCATATTTTGTGTATATTTTGAAGATTGTGTTGCTTTGGTTCAGCCCTGGACTTGAATTTCTTTTGCTTAATACGATTTAAACCTAGAAAATGACGTTTTACTCCTCCTACTTCTACTATCTAATAACATAAGGCTCTCTACTCCCTCCACCTGTCAAAAATGGTATTGCAAGTCCTCATAAATAATTCAAGAGAGCTACAATATCAAATAATCCAGCCGTGTGTAAGAAATTGTAACTAGGCCTTGCAATTTTTATTATTTTTATTAGTCAAATCCAATATTTATTTTTATTTTATGTATTTTTGGATCACTATATTTAAGTATTGTTTTAATGTTGTGAAAAAAACACGTTTAAATTGTGAATAGAGATCCGTGGTGTCTGCGTTCATACTGCGCTTTTACGCATTACGCATTTTTGGCACAAGTTCACTCAGAGCGTCACGCATTATATAAAAATCAAATGGTACCAGAAACGGTCAGCATTACGTTCAATCTTGTAATTTTTTTAGGATATAATCTTTTATTTTTATTAAGCAATTGTACCCAAACCCATAAAAGCAATATGAGCATCAGACGCATACATTTTTAATGAGGAGAAAATCTGCAGTACGCATGTCCGAGCGTTCTCCACTGAAAGCTGCTGTGTTTTGATCCTCACCCTTGAATCACTGGCAATTTCTTTGACTCAGTTAAAAATATATATGCATTTAAAAGCGTGTAGTTTTATTCTTTTATTGGTGCAGGCCTAGTTTTCATGCACGAATCGAAATTACGTAATTCCACGAGACGCATATTTTGTAAACTATTAATTTCACGATCATTTTAAATCTTTTCCAGGAGCAACAATACAATTAATTATTATCTCGTTTTAATTAAGACACCCAAGCATTTTTGTTTTTACGTTTTGATTGTGAAAAATGACGTTATTAATTATTTACGCGTGACACGGCTCATACATCTTAACTCTTTTACAAATCTTTAGCTGTCGCTGCGGGCATCTCTTCCTCTTCCTCTTCTTCTTCCTCACACCGGTCACTGAACGGCCTGACCCCGGCGTGGTGCGTGCGCGTAACCGTGTCGAGAGAGAGAAAGAGAAGGAGAGAGAGAGAGGGACTAGACGAAGGTTTTTGATTGGTTTTCGCTCCTTTTACGCGTGCCATCCTTGATTAAAACGTGCCAACCGCGTGCCCTCGTCCTACTATGTGGCACAGATCCCTCCCCGGAAAACACTGAGCAAAACTGAGGCTCATCGACGCGCGGTGGATCCAGCAACAAACAACCGACTGGCGATTGCAGAGAGGTGGAAAAAATAAATAAAAAATCCGAAAGAGAGCGTGGTTGCTTGTGATAAATACAGCGAGTTTTATAGTGGTCTTTGAAGGCAGACACTTGGCGTAAATGTACAGTTAAAATATTCGACTGTGCGTCCCCAGGCGGAGCTCCGACAGTCCCGGCCCTCATTAAAAATTTATCCCCGATCCCCGTGAAAGAGGGGAAATGTTCAGGGGGGAGAGCGAAAAATAAAACACAGCACGTAATTATAACAAAAGGAAGCGGGGATGGCCTTTTTCTTTGGTAAAGCTCCCACTGTGTCCTTATGGATAACGTGGATAACGGTGCACGCGCTGATTAAAGCGCGTGTGACAGGTAAACTAGCGTGCCCATTTTTTGCTTAAACATGAAGAATTTACAAAAAAAAAAATCTTGCCCTGTTTGGATTGAATTATTTATTTATAAAAACGCTGATTTAAGTTAGCCATTTTTTTTTACGTTTTTTCGCTTTTACGCGCGCAGCTGTGACATTGCCAGAGGTATTATTTATTTATTTTTTTTACTGTTGCCCATAGAAACCATAATGCCAAAAGGGAATTTACGCACAGTAGTTACGTTTAGACTCATTTCAATAGATGACAACGCCTTTATTTTTGTTTTAAAGTCAGTAAAACGCCTCACATGCGCGGAAATTGTCTCTGCATTATGGATGGGATTTTTGATTTTAATGACTTACTGAAGCTTTAAGAACTCACCACTACTTTCTGGATTTTTGTACTTTTTCTCTCAGTTATTTTTCTTCACAGATTGCCATTTAACTCATCTAAAACTAAGATAAATATTGAGCACAAGTACTGCCCCCAAACACGAAGCAATAATCAGAAAAACGTGAAAACACAATCGTGCGTAATTCTTTATTTTTACACTTTTCCTCTTATTTTTTTTGTTTACAACCTGCCATTTAACTGATTAATCTAAAACTATGATAAATATTGACCACAGGTACTACCCAAAAACATTAAGACATGATTAGAAACACGTGAAAACCTCTCATATGGTCTTTAAAGGCGAACACAATCGTGCGTAATTCTGTATTTTTGCAATTTTCCTCTCATTTTCCTCTCATTTTCTCCACAGACTGCCATTTAACTAAACTTAAACCAAAACTGTGATAAATATTGACCACAGGCACCACCCCCACACACTAAGGCATGATTAGAAAAACGTGAAAACCTCTCATACGGTTTTAAAAGGCGAACACAATCGTGCGTAATTCTGTATTTTTGTACTTTTCCTCTTATATTTTTGTTTACAACCTGCCATTTAACTGACTGATCTAAAACTATGATAAATCTTGACCACAGGTACCCCCCTAACCACACCAGGGCGTAATTAGAAAAACGTGACAAGCTTTCATACGTGAACACAATCGTGCGTAATTCTGTAGCTCGGTTTTTTACGCGCCGTGCCAGGCCCTTTGCTATGTACGCGTTGCCTGTATTGACTCGCTATCAAAGAGCACCCATCGATCTTCTCCCCCAAAAAGAAGCACCACTGCAGCAGCCAGGCAACACAGGTGCACGAGAGAGAAGCGCGCGCACGTACGGGGGGAGCAATCCCAGAGGACACACACACACACACACGCGCAGACGCACACGTACACACACGTAGCCCTCCCTGACCAGCTCTAATTAACACCGCGCGTAATGACTCCTTAAAGAGGCCCCCTCGTAATCATCTGCTTTTCATAATTCCATGTGTATAATTTAATAATTCGCTCTTATTAAGTCAATGGCTCGTTTAGGGGGAAATTAGGGCCACTCACCAGGAGCATCTTTTAATTGATGAACACTCAGAGCTGTCTCGTTAACGCGCGTTGGAACATGGCGACGCGAGCACTTTGTTAAACGCGTTCTGATGGATAAATATTAATCCATGACACTCGTTTGGATAAATTATCGTATTTGGTTAAAAAAAAAAAAAAAATCCTGAATGTGGTAGAATGCGTGATTAAATTCAAACATGGCGGGCGAGCTGAAGGCAATTTGAATCCATTGGAAACGCTGACGGTGATAATAATAATGCTATGCAAATGTATGGCAGGTGATGTGCGTAATGAGAGCCTGGATCTTGGAAATGCTAATTGGACAGCGAGAGATCAGGTAGTGAGTGGATATAATCTTAAATAAAATCCAAATTCTTCATATTTTGTTTACATTTCAACAGTGTGGCGCTTTGGTTCAGCCCTAGACGTGGATTTCTGTTGCTTAAGACGATTTAAAACCTAGAAAGTGACATTTTACTACTCCTACTCCTACTCCTACTCCCTCTGCTCGCAGTGAGTGATATCATTTGTGGCATTTGCGTGTATATCCGGCCCATATATCTGAATTAGGTTAGATAAAGAGGCTGTCCTCCTAATAAAATATGTAATTAATTATTTATCGTGTAACCTTTTCTTTAGGACAGACCATGCTCCTCCTTAACCACAGCTAAACACTCAGATCTGTGCAAATACAAAACTAAAAGCATCCAAATGTAAAACTACAATCGTGACAAGGGGTTATGTTGGTGCAGGGACATTAAAAATCCATGTTTGTAGAATTGTTTACGTTTTTGGAGTCGTGTAAATACTAGTAGTTTAATGATTTGGCACAAGCGTCGTTTTAAAATCATCTTAACCACATGTTCCTTCTTGTTTTTTTGAGAAATACAAACATCTATTCCAAAGAACGGGGTCATCCACACTGCTATCGTCCTGTTGTGAAATCTTCTCCAGTGACAATAATGTCGTAAACGCTTGGACCGTAAACAGACTAGAGGTTTTTTTCTTTTTTTTCTCTTTTTTTTCTCCTTTCTTTTTCAGAGGGCAGAACACGGCTCCGTTTGATTCGCTGCTTGATCTGTCCATGGTGCTGAAACGCTTGCTCAGCTCGCTCCCATCCATCCTCCGCCGCCCGCAGTCCCGCTCCGCTCCGCTCTAACCCCGCGCTCCTTTTTGTGCTGCTTCAAAGCGCGTGTGTATTTAAATGGAGACGGGCACGTTGGCAGGCGAGCTGTTTTTCTGGCGGGCTGACATCTGGCAAGTGCGCGCTCCAGGGAGCCATCCAGCTCTCCGCAGACCTCCTGATTAGGCTCTAATAGAATATTAGCATTTGCTCTCAGGTAAGGCAACAGTGAGCCGTGGATAAGCCGCTCCACTAAGCAGCCACGTGCTCTTTAACGCGCGTGTGAGGCCTGGCAGCGCGAGGCCCGGGAGCGAGGCACGTACGGATCACGCGCACTCGTGTTTGGGGGGCGAGGGGGGCGAGAGGGTGGGCCCGTGCTCAAGGCTTTAGAGTGAATGTAGAGCAGAGGAGAGGCGGGAGTTCCCGTGTTAACATGGAGCTGCTGACCCTGTCCATCATCTTCATCTAAAACAACACTTTTAGCAACACGCGGCGCCGGCACGAGCGCGCGTACACACGAAACAGTGAATAAACACAGATTTGGATCACTTCAGTAAAAAACACAAAGGAATTTCCAGGTCAAATTTGCTCTGGGAATGAGTTTAGACCAGAATAACTTTAAAAAAACACATCTTATTAACATCAGAGTTACGATCTTTTGCTTCCTCTCCATGTGTGCGCCATTTTAAAACAAAAAACTCGCAGAATATGCACATGAACGAGTCCTACCTCAAAAAAACAAAGCCTAAATGCAGAGATTTTGCACGTTTGGAGTGCCAATCGTTATTAAATATGTGTACTTTTTATGTAAACACAGATACACATGAGATAAAATACAAAACGACACTTGTAATGTTGTAATTTGTGCAATATTTTATCCAGTTGGTCTCTTTCTTAGGCTTTTTGGAGTGATGGGAGTAGAAGTAAATGTGTCAGTGCTCGTTACAAAAACAAATATGTCTAAAAATTAAATTAAAAACACTCAAAACGGATTCCGCAATTCTCAAAATAAGACTGTACCATTTGTTAATTTCTTTAGCCTGTACACACATCAGGTTGGTACATTGTTATATACAGGAATTGTTCAGCATTTGGTCCGTTTAAATCACACACAGACCCATGAGTTCATAGTTTTTGCTCAAACCTAAATGCGTAAAACCTAAATGCGTAAAACCAAATGCGTAAAAACGTGTCCCCAAACCCAGATCTGATTTGGTCCCGTGACGCCGGGAGCCTCCTCACCACCACCAGCAGAGCAACGCTGTGAAAGCTCAAGTCTGCAGTGAGCTGAGAGGAGCCCAGTCCAGAGCTAAACACTTGCCCTCCTCCTCATCCATAAATAATCAGATGACTAAATAAAAGCGGCGTAAATACGGGGCATGCGCACGACACGCAAGAAGACGTCCGATTAAATTAGTTAAAGTTAAGTCTTTAATGAAACACATTGCAGTTCAATAATTAAATAAATTAACGTTACATGGATGGAAATAAAGGAGCAGGTCAATTCCAAAGCCCAAAGCAACATACATTATACAGAAAGATCAGCTAAAACAGCAATACAGCAAAAACCTGTACGGATATAGTTATGTGCATCAATGACATATTTACATTGTTTCACAAAGCTGCTCTTTTTCTCAAGAAACAAAACATTTTTAAGGTGATTCGAACAAGCAACGACTCCATAAGTATATTTATACAAAACATACAGAAAGCATTTGGAAAACAACGCATATATTTCTTTTCGATTGTACCGTCTTCAAAACACGCCTCGCACCGCTGTCTCTATTTGATTTTCTCAAGCAAAAACGAGGAGGGGAATCCCAATAAATATATAATGAAGTAAACATGACCTCACTCAATAAATAGTTCATAAGACGCCGGCCCACGCTGGAGTTATTGCAGCCGGTTTAGAAATTAGGGGGAGAAAAGAGCAGTGAAGCTGTTTTGACGTGAAGTGAGGCCTTTTTTTGTAAATAAAAGAGCTTCTTCAAAACAAAGCCCCGTTAGATCACACAAAGAATTCATAATTACACATTTAGACACAAAATGAAGTGTGGTCATTTACAGCGGGGCCTGTAATCCCGAGTCAACTCCAAACAAGTGCTTTAAAAGTCCCCCCTGACGCGCCTGACGCACAAACACACGCCTATCCCCAAAGAGGAACCGACACGGTCCCGGAGCTACATAAGCTGTGCGGAATAGTCAATTGTAAAAACAGTGTCTTACTTGCTGTGTCAAACGGTTCCACATGTCCACCCCACCGTGGGCTTTACTCTCGAGTTTATTTTCTTTTAGAGGAAATAGTTCGATGATTGAAAAAGGTGTTGTGAAATATGATACAAATGCTGACAGCTCCACGTGGATCTAGACACATGCAGAGTACTTCATTCTTTTCTGTTTTTGTCGCTGGTTACAAAACCAAACGCGCACCACGTTCTTTTTCAAGTCCAGTTTCTCTGCGATGGCTGCGATCTTCTCTGAGGAGGGCCGCGGCTGAATGGCGAAATAGGCCTCCAGTGACCTCTTCTCCGGAGCGGCTATCGACGTGCGTTTCCGCTTTTTCTCGGCGCCGTTAAAAAGCTCCGGTTTGTTCAGTTTCTCGCGGTGAGACTTCTCCGCTTCCTCGAGCCACGCTTGGAGAATGGGCTTGAGCGCGATCATGTTGTTGTGCGAGAGCGTGAGGGACTCGAAGCGGCAGATGGTGCTCTGACTGAGCGAGCCCACGCCGGGGATTTTGAGGCTGGCCAAGGCCGACCCTACGTCCGCCTGGGTCACCCCCAGTTTGATCCGCCGCTGCTTAAAGCGCTCCGCGAAAGCCTCCAAGTCTCTGGGATCCGCGTCCACGTCGTTCATGCCCATGTGTGGCAGCCCGTGCGCGTGGGCCATGTTGAGAGCCGCCTGGTGCATGTGGTTCATCCCCGCCATGTGCGCGGGATGCGCCGGGGTTGACACCACTGATCCATCGGGGCATCCGAGCGCCAACCCCGGGGTGATGTGGTCCAGCAGGTCTCCCTCTAAGGCTTGGTGCGGCTGATGGTGATGGTGGTGGTGGTGATGGTGGTGGTGTCCGGCCAGAGCGGAGGGGTGTGAGATGGGCACGGAGGAAGAGGAGGAGGAGGAAGAGGTGCAGGGCAGCGTGTTCATGGTGTGGTAGGTCGCGTCCGGTTTGAAGGGGCTGTGGTGCGGAGGGTGGTGGTGGTGACTCTTGGTCTGCGAGACGATATCCACCGCCGCCAGAGCTTCTGCGCGGGCCAACAAACTCTCATCCAAGCCGCCGAATATATTGCTCTGCAATTGCAAATAGAATGCACACATAGTTGTCAGTGGGGAATTCTCCTCGCCCCTCTCTCCTCGGTTTAAAACATTTCCAGAAAGGAAAAAAATCCTAAAAAAGGGGGGAGCACACAAAACAAGACACATGCAACATCCCAGGTCATAAAAATTAATAGTTGGAAATGAAGGTGTTGGGTGATTTGCTGTGCAGACATGAAAAAAACATCAAGCAAAGAAAAAGTGGGCTGTCAAAACGTGCCTTTAAGCAGTGATTATGCAGAGTACGTACCGGTGGGGTTGGGAGGCAGGCGCGACGCATCGCCTCCGAACTGCCGCTGCTGCTGCTGGTGCTGCTGATGATGGTGCTGCTGATGCGGGAGGAAGAGGAGCAGGACGAGGAGGAAGGCGCGCTGGAGGTCAGCGTGGACGCGGAGGACGAGTGCAGCGAGTACTTGGGCTCGGCCAGGCTGCTGTGCGCCATGGCGAACGGCTGCTTGCTGTTCAGAGACATCATCATCATATTTGCGCGCGTCCGAGCTTCCGCAAGTTCCTTTAATAAGTTAAGACTCCGCCTCCAAGGGTCGAGGAGATGTCGGAGCCCAATTGAGTCGAGTCAAGTGGATGCTGAAAAGAGGCTCGTCAACTTCTCACATGTATTTATTATTATTGTTGCTGCTACAAGCGCGTGGTGGTTTGGAGAGAGCCATGCAAAGGTTCGCGCAGATACCTGCAGATCAAGTTGGAAAATACCAGTCCGTTCTCCAGTCACACAAAAAAATATTTTTAAGAAATAGTTTCGTTTCTACTATTTTAGAAAACTCTTCCAATAAGAAAACGAAAAATTAAAAAAAAGTTTCGTGCAGTAGATTTTAGGTGATGGGATTTCCAAAGAAAAATCCTTTGTTACTCACGCGGTTCTCACGGTGACCTTTTTTATTTTGGTCAAATAAAAATGACAAATACGAAAAATAAAAGTTTCCGAGTAGAAATAGGAGATAAAATTGGCGACGGGATGTCTCCGTGACTCCGGTGAATGCTGCGGGGACCACGACCGTCTCAGCTCTGAGGAGAAGGGCTCTCCTCTCCGCCTCCTGCCTCCCTCTCTGTCGCTCTCTCTCTCTCCCCTCTATCTCTCTTCCCCGCACGCACGCACGCACACGCACGCACACTCACGCACACTCACGCACGCGCCCCCACTCCCTCTCCTCTCCTCTCCTCTCCTCTCCTCTCCTCTCCTCATCTCCATCCTTTCCCTCTTTCTCTCTTGTACCTGAACAAGGCTTTCATGATTTATTATTCTTCATTAGCCACAGCAGTAGCAGCCGCGGCGCCGCTGGGGACTCTGCGCATGGGCAGTACGCGACAAGGCATTTATTTCAAACGACTTAACACCTTGCACCTCATTGTACAACTGCACTACATCCAGCGTTTTAAGATACACCCTTTTGTTATTTCGCCTCGCGTTCCTCCCAACATCCTGCATCGCTTCAGCTTCAGCTCCTTCACCGCGGACAGCGCCACAGCTCCTCCACTGCACCCGAACCAAATTATTCCATCTCCAATACAAGAAATCACTCCCAGTTTTTTTCGGAATTCTTAACCAATCTCTGCAAATTTAGCCAGAAAAATATCACGAGTTAAGTTTTACGCACGGAGAAGGTCACGGGCTCGCGCGCTGTAAGTGTGGCACCGGTTGTCAAATCATCCCATTATCTTATCTCACTTCTAATTAAGTCACAACGTCGCTAATTGAAAAAAAAAAAAAAAAAAAAAAGAGTCTGTAATTAACACGGAAGAGGCCGCGTGCGTCATGTGTTCCCCGTGGCCCGTGCGGCGAAACGAGCGGATTTGTGCAGGTTTTTTGGACTGGTTTGGTGTTTTTTTTGGTTTTTTTTTTACGCACGTTCGCCCGCCGCGCGCTGCACTGCACTTGGAGAGCGGGTTGTGGGGAACGTGTGACAGGCAGATGCTGGAATAATGTTTCTCTCTCCGTGGATGCGGGGGGAAAACGTGACGGGTGGTTTGAAATATTTGCGTAAAAAAAAAAAAAAAAAGTCCAGAGATGCTCGCGTGCGTTCAGAGCCGCTTTTAATAACAACTTGCACTGTATTTATTCATTTTTTTAAAACTATTTTGCGCATTTTTCACTTCTCAATCGTAACCTGTTAGGCCTTTATCGTGAATTTTATGTTATATTATGTGTTTACTGAAAAAAACACACGATTTTATTCAAAACTAATATTTATTTAACCAATTTTTGCATGTTAATAATAGAATAAAACAAGGAATATTTGAATCAAGCTTGTGTTTTTATCTACACTGTAAAACATTCATGTCCAAACTATGGCCCGTGGGCTAAATGCGGCCCTCAGACAATGTTTTCATGGCCCTCAAGCGTCCAGGTGGATTGGCCCAGATTACCGTGCATCAATTACAAATTAACTTTCTACAGCAAGTTTTTTGAAAATCTATGTCGATAAAGTGAATGTTTAATGTTACGTGTGTGGTTTTTTTAAGGATTTTAGCGTGAATAAAAACTGATGGCTCTTCTTGACGTGTTAAACGTGTTAAAGAGACATCCAAACCTTTATTTGTTCACCTTAAAGTGTTGAAAGTGCAGAATTTTGTTGACTTAAGTCTCCTCGAAGTCATGTATAGAGCAAAGTGCAATGGGTAACACTTTATAATAACTACACCTTGTTTAGCCTTAATAAAGCATGAACAAAGACTTAATTAATAATGATTCACGCTTAGTAACTACTTAATTACTACCTTAATTAGCCCTTAACTTGCACTTAATTCGCCTGTGCTGTAAATAGTTACTCAGTACTTCTTAATTACTCATGCACCATTTGCATGTTTACAAATGCATATTTAAGTTCACATTTGAGCATTTATTAATCATTAATAAGCCATGAGAGAATGATTTACTAATAATACAATGCAATGATCATTCAGGCAGCTGTTATCTGTTAGTTAAGTCTTTCTGAGAGCTTTTCTAAAGTGAAGAGTAATGATGATTTATTAAGCATTTGTTAAGGTTGATCAAATTCCAGAGAAACAATAATGCATTATTAGTAAATCATTCTCTCATGTCTTATTAATCATTAATAAATGCTCAAATTTGGACTTAAATATACATTTACAAATGCACACACAAATGGTTAGTTCATGAGTAATTAAGTAAGAAATACTTATGAGTAACTATTTACAGCACAGGTGAATTAACTGCAAGTTAAGTGCTAATTCAGGTAATATTTAAGTAGTTACTAAACATGAATCATTATTAATTAAGTCTTTGTTCATGCTTTATTAAGGCTAAATAAGGTGTAGTTATTATAAAGTGTTACCGTGCAATGTATTACCTGTACAATTTTCAAAGCCACTACAATTTAAAAAAAAGGAAAGTACGTAAAAAAAAAAAACCCAGATTCAGAACCAAGATTATGGAGCGAGTTGTTGCACCGTGAAAGGATTTAACTTATGGAATCGTCTTGACAAAGATGTAAAAGAGTCAAGTACGATGACGACATTTACAAAACACATACAATCAAAAGCGCAATGTGTTTGTATGAAAAAGGAAACTAAGTTGTTGTGCATAAAAGTGAAGATTTCTGTTTGCAATTTATTAATATTTGTACTGATTTGAAATGTTTAATAACTATAAGTGTTGGTGTTATGTCCTGAAAAGGTTAAAGGGGCAGATAACGTAAGACGACGACTCTTCTTTCTTTCTGCTCCTTTTCATTCACTTCTCGTACGTTTGATGTTGCGACACTCTTGATGTCGTTTTATACTTTATGAATGAAGTAAATAAATAAATAAACACGCACGAATTTCAATTATTCACAGTATCGAGCTGCAGTCCAGCCCTCGATCAGCCCTCTGCTTCGTTTATGTTTTTACGTACGTGGCCCTTGATGAAAAAAAAAAAAAAAAAAAAGTTTGGACACCCCTGACGTAAAGTGTTCCTTGATATCAGCTTCCCGTGACGTTTTAAGGACTTTTCCCCCGCTGAAACGACGCGATGTTACGTTTGAAATTGTTAATCGCCACGGCAACGGTCCTAATTTTGTCATCGTTCTTAAATCGATAGATAAAGAAGGTTATATCTTGAATCGCAGACGCAGCAAAAGTCTAAAAAGATCGAATTATTGTGTTTGTTGTCTCATTATTCGATCTGATTTTAATAATAATAATAATACGTTTTATTTAAAGGAGCTTTTTTGGGCACTGAAGGACACCGTACGAACAATTAAGACACGTAATTAACAATTCAGCAGTACAGGATAAGTTATAAAACATTAAATGGGGGTGGACTTTTACTCGTCAACGCGGTAAGCTTCATTCCGAAATCGTACAAACTATTTAAATATGAAATGAACTTTGTACGTGTTTGTGTTTAGCTGTTTTCAATGCAAAACAACATTTACGAACCAGAAACCACTTCGGAGTTGTCGTTATCAGTACAAAAAGCTGCGTTTTTGTGTCAGTTTAAGCCTTGATTTGACCAAATAAAGGTGTTTTTTGTTGATTTTTATGAGTTGAATCAAAACTACGGTGTGTTTTATCCATTGTTTACATTAAGTTTGCTGAACAGTTATGGAGTTACATCAACGTGCACTTAAATACGAAATAAAATGTTGGATTTAATTAAAAATATTGTGTTAACCGATTCCACACAAACTAGTTTTTAAAAATGTTGCTTATTAGTAAATTCAACTCAGTAATGTTAAGAAAATCCAAAGTAAAAATGTTGCTTCCAGACGACTCAAGATTCTCTTTTTCCAGTTTACAGTATTGGATTACAAACTTAAAGGTGCACTGTGTAACTTTTCTGGTGAAGGGTCTCCATAGAGATGTTCTTGTTTTCCCTAGAATGTTCCACAGTGTGACATTAAACATTTCCATCTTCTTTAATTTCTTACTTTCTAAATTCAACTCAGTAATGTTAAGAAAATCCAAAGTAAAAATGTTGTTTCCAGTTACAAAATTAAAGGTGCATTGTGTCACTTTTCTGGTGAAGCGTCTCCATGGAGATGTTACGACTTTGTCTGGAAAGTTCCACAGTATGACATTAAACATTCCCATCTGGCGTTTTCGTTTTCATTCATTCATTACGTGTGTTTCTATTGCTCAAAAATACTATCAGTTTTTCAGGGAATGTTGGCGCCTCTCCACAGATCTGACTCGTAATGTGGCGTAGTGTTTGTCTACCTCATGACTTAAAGGTTTAATCTACACTCTGGAACATTCTAGACACACAAATTAGTTTATTTTTTAAAGTTTGTTGGTTAATTTTGTCATTTAGTTGCTTATTAGTAAATTTAACTCAATAAATTTAAAATAAAATCCAAAGTAAAAATGTTGCTTCGGGATTACTCAAGGATAATTTTTTTTCCAGTTTCCAGTATTGGATTACAAACTTAAAGGTGCACTGTGGAACTTTTCTGACAAAGGGTCTCCATGGAGATGTTATCACTTTGTCTAGAATGTTCCACAGTATGACATTAAACATTTCCATTTAGCTTTTTTTCATTACGTGTGTTTCTATTGCTCAAAAATACTATAATTTTTTCTGTGAGCATGGGCGCCTCTCCACAGATCTGACTCGTAATGTGGCGCAGCACTTGTCTCCCTCATGACAGAAAGGTTTAATCTACACTCTGGAACATTCTAGACAAAGCAAATTCATTAATTAAAAACATTTTGTCAACCGATTTCCCACAAACTAGTTTTATTTTTTTGAAGCTTGTTAGTTAATTTGTCACGTAATTGCTTGTGAATAGGGGCGCCTCTCCACAGATCTGACTCGTAATGTGGCGCAGTGCTTGTCTACCTCGTGATAGAAAGGTTTAAGCTACACTCTGGAACATTCTAGACAAAGCAATAACATTTCCATGGAGATATCAGCTACAAATGTTACACAGTGCACCTTTAATCAAAATTGGAAAAAAACAACATCTGAAACAGATTTTTTTTTTTTAAATGTAATTCAGTTAAGTGTGTTTTAGTCAAACGAGTGTGTGTGTGCAGCAGTAGTGTGTGAGCAGTGTGTGTGTGTGTGTGTCCGCGCCCACTGATCCATGATGAAACTTTAAAGTAACATTCATTTTTCACCGCGCTTAAATCGCTCCATGAAATTTTGATCCACAAAGGAACGCACAAAAAAAAACGTC
>NW_026571190.1:37233237-37255737 GCF_026225935.1 Boleophthalmus pectinirostris | reverse complement strand
CCCGGTCTCTCTCTCTTTCTCTTCTCACTCCTCCTCTCTCTTCCTCTCCTCCTCTTCTCTCTCCTCTCCTCCTCTTCCTCTTCTTCGCAGCACACAGAGAGAGTGAGCAGAGTGAGTTGTGTCTATGTACTTTACACAAAGACAGAGTCGTGTGCGTCTCCCTCAGGAGCTCTCCACGCTAACAATCCCAATTACCCCCGGACCACCAGAGACTGCTGTTTTTATTACCGAGCCGAGTCTGCGGAGGTACGAGGCGAGGCAGTCGAGAAGAAGAGAGCGGAGCACGAAAAAAGAGAGAAGGAGAAGAGAGAAGGAGAGGAAGATGTGCAGACCTGGTTCTGACGATTTCACTGCAGTGTTTTTTTTTAGTTTGGATCAGTGTGAGTTTTATGATCTGTTGTAATTTTGTTTCTTCAGCACAAACAGATCTGAACACAAAACACACACACACTAACCCTGTTCCACCTTGTGATGTCATGTGGTGATACAGGAAGTGCTCCACTGTGTCTTTAAACTCCACACACCTTCACCAGACAGACTGTAACAGATTGTTCTCCAGACGCAGACGCGATTCATTTCCGAATTATTTTGTCAACAGTGAGTGCGTTTACATGCACATCAATAACCCGGTTATTAGCCATATCCCGGTTCTGTCAGTATTCGGTTACTGTGTTTACATGCGCACTGAGAAACCGGGACACTCATATCCGCGTATACATGATCAAATGGAGTATCCCGGTTTCTTGACATAATCTTACAAATGCGCAGGCGCAAAAATTAACTTAAATCAATTTCATAAACCAGGAAAAATACAAACCGTGAGCTCCTTTAGCATAAGAAGCTAAGGAGCTACGAGATCTCCCACAATCCACTGTGCAGATTCTTCATTAAAATCTTCTGCATAAATAAACTCAACTTTACAACATATAAACCATAAACACTATAGACACATCAGCCCGTTTGATCAGATAATTCAGCTGTGATCACATTTGTTTACGTTTTACAGAAACGAAACTTAAGACCGTTTGGCTAATTAGCATAAACTGTTAGCGGTGATAAAAACAACTCGCTCCTTGCGCCGCTGATGTGATCAGTTTCTTTTGGACTAAATGACACGACTCTGTGGATTATGTGTGTTATTTCTGTGACAGAAGAGGTGCTGATGATGGTAAGTGTGTTCCGTGCGTATAGAGTATAGGAGATAGTTCATGTTTTAGCTTTTCAGCGTCACACGAGTGCAGGTCGTACGAGTGCAGATTGTACGTGTGCAGGTTTAGCGCAGCTCTTTATTTTACAGTCATTTCACTCGTTTGGTCACTTTATTTATGTTGGTCAATTTATTTATGTCACTACTGTTGTGGTGAAAGGCTGGAAAGTGTCTTTTGGACGCATGCAAACTCAACTTTATGTTGCAGTAACCGGGGTACTGCGTTATACATGCCACAAGTAACCCGGTTACTACTATCGGAATAAACCAGCTACAGTAACCCGGTTTCTAATAACCGGGATACTGCCATAACCGGGTTACTGAAACCGGGTTACTGCGTTTACATGCACCATCAAGAAACCGGGATACTCAAAAAACCCGATCATAACCGGGTTATTGATGTGCATGTATACGCACTCACTGGCCAATACAGAGAATGTAACACACGAAGATCAGAACAAGAACCAATGTGCGAACGTGTGGCTGCAGAATGAGTCAGAATCGGGGGTGTGTACGTCTGTTCAGGACCTGTACGCTCAGAGAAGTCCTGGTGTTCCCCGTCTTCACGTAGCAACAGCATTTGTTATTTTAGGCTTTAATTAACCAGATAATTTTATGGCAATAGGCAAGAGCCTGTTCAATTGATTCAACATTTAAAAAAATGTCCTGCTTTTAGCCTAGTGTGAGAAATACAGTCGCACTAGAGCCAAACCAGAGTCCTGAACCAGGTTCAGATCAGTGTCAGAGGAGCTGGAGTGAGGAGTGGTGTCAGGAGCCTCGGCCTGAGAAGAACTTTCCCCAACCAAGAGCATTGAGCACAGACACTCAGAACAACATAAAACCAACCAAACTGGACCCACGCTTCTGTCCGGATGCTGCATCACCAGCCACAGTTCTTGATCGTGGAGGACTGGAGCAGCCCGTCCGGACCTGTAGTCCACAGCTCATTCTCACTTTCCCCGCACGGAACCAGCGCGCAGACGATGACACGGAACGGCTCGGACCCAGTCCATCAAGCACTGGTCTTACTCGCCCCCGTCTAGAACCAACACATGGAGGACGGAGCCTCTGGACCATCTGACCAACGCGCTCAGAGGACCAGACCAAGGACCAGACCCCAGCCCCGTCCTGAGGAGCTGCGCTGCGGTGACTGCTCCTCTTTACAGCTGTTTGCTGTAAAGCTCAGATCTTCTGCTCCGGGCTGATGTGGTGAGTTTGTACAAAGTTCTACACGTTGCTGTTTTATGAGTTCATGATGACACTTGAGATGAGGACGGCCCGTGGTCATCCCCGTATCATTCGTTCATTCGTTTTTCAATCTAAAACCAAAAATAAGAAAATGAAAAAACAACAGTTTTCTTCATTATTTGTCTCCAAAACCAAAATGAAAAAAAAGATAATGATTCGGTTTTTCAGTTTTCGATTTTGTGTTTAAATGAACAATGGAAAAAACGGTTAAAGGCCGTTTTCCGTTTACGTGACTTCCGTGACTGTGATGCCGGACTTTTGCACCACGTACGGACTGAACCATGACGGATCCAGGCCTGGGACCAGACCGGGACCAGAGCGAGACCAGAGCGGGACCAGAGCGAGACCAGAGCGGGACCAGAGCGGGACCAGAGCGGGACCAGAGCGGACCCAGAGACCAGAGACCCAGAGCGGGACCAGAGGGACCAGACCGGACCAGAGTGGACTCTGAGCCTCAGCTTCGAGCTCCGGCCCTGCCCTGGGCTCTGAGCCTCCGGTCTGGTCCCGGCCTGGTCTCGGTCTCAGTTCTGGTCTCAGTCCTGGTCTGGTCCTGGACCTGGATCAGTCCTGGTTCAGTCCGTTTGCGGTGCAAAATTTCACGTAAATGGAAAATGGCCTTTATCCGTTTATCGTCACGACTCATCAAACTCCACCTACGATCACTGTTGTCATGTGTTATTTATTTATGACGTGTTTCTGTCATTTTAAAGTAGTTTGTTACGTTATAATGTTTAAAATGCAAAACATCACACGACTATTACAGCTCTTTAAGATACTCTAACCAACAGAACTAAACCAGGACTAAACCAGGACTAAATCAGGACTGAACCAGGTCTAAACCAGGTCTAAACTAGAACTGAACCAGTACTAAACCAGGTCTAAACCAGGTCTAAACCAGAACTGAACCAGTACTAAACCAGGTCTAAACTAGAACTGAACCAGTACTAAACCAGGTCTAAACCAGGTCTAAACCAGAACTGAACCAGTACTAAACCAGGTCTAAACTAGAACTGAACCAGTACTAAACCAGGTCTAAACCAGGACTAAACCAGGACTAAACCAGGTCTAAACCAGGACTAAACCAGGTCTAAACCAGGACTAAACCAGGTCTAAACCAGGTCTAAACCAGGACTAAACCAGGTCTAAACCACGACTGAAACCAGGTCTAAACCAGGTCTAAACCCAGGTCTAAACCAGGTCTAAACCAGGTAAACCAGGTCTACTAAACCAGGGACTAAACCAGGTCTAAACCAGGTCTAAACCAGGAACCAGGACTAAACCAGGACTAAACCAGGTCTAAACCAGGTCTAAACTAGAAACTAGAACCAGGAACCAGGAAACCAGGACTAAACCAGGTCTAAACCAGGACTAAAACTAAACAGGTCTAAACTAGAACTGAACCAGGACTAAACCAGGACTAAACCAGGTCTAAACCAGGTCTAAACTAAACCAGGACTAAACCAGGTCTACTAAACCAGGTCTAAACCAGGTCTAAACCAGAAAACTGAACCAGGTAAACCAGGTAAACCAGGTTTAAACTAGAACTGAACCAGGACTAAACCAGGTCTAAACCAGGTCTAAACCAGGACTAAACCAGGACTAAACCAGGTCCAGGTAAACCAGGTCTGAACCAGGACTAAACCAGGTCTAAACCAGGTCTAAACCAGGACTAAACCAGGTCTAAACCAGGTCTAAACCAGGACTAGGATTTGGAATCTAGGGCCGCCCCTGAGTGAACCCTGAGCTCGTGGAACAGGTGTCCACAAAGGTAAATCGGGCGTCGGCTGTGCTTGGCCCCGTGGAGCGTGGAGTTCTGCGTCGGGTCGTTTTCGCAGACACACCTCCGGGTCCGTCCCGACACTCGGAACCGTAACGACGCCGTTTCACCGCTGCTGATATCGATGATGATTTTAGCGAATTTGTATGAAGAAAAACAAAAAACCCACCACTTCAATCCAGGTTAAAAAAGAATTCTGACATTTGTACCGAGTAAAATATTACAATTTTTTTTTCCTTGTAATGCCGTTACATTACTGCGTTACAGGAAAAAGCAACACATTACAGTAATTCAACAAAGTTACTCTCAAAACTGCCTAAAAATATTGATCTAATAATAAAGTTTTTTGTCATGGGGACCTGTTTTTTACCCACATATAGGTTTTGCAAATAAATTAAAAATGTGTTCAGTGTGGGTTTGGGTTTAAGGTTTAAACATCCTTTTGGCTGTAGCCTTGAGTGAGTCTCCGCTCCCTTTACCATGTCCCTCATGTAGAGCTCCCCCGCGCAGAGGAGGGCCATTCAGACGCTCCCGCTTTCTTCGACCAGTTTGTCTCCGCGGGTCAGGACGCCACTGTTTATGAACTCCAAGGTCTGAGCTGACGGGGGAGGGCATCAGGTTTAACGCCGCGTCCCATTGGCTCCAGGTTTACTGCATCACATCATGAATCCTTTATGTAAAAGTTAAAATGATGAACTCAGTAGCTCAGTTCCACTTGCCCACAGTTTGGAGGCGTGAGTCCAGCTCCCACAGATGAATACTGTCATGGTGTCCTTAAAGGTTGTATGGAGGATTTTTTTTGTTTCAAGTTGTCAATGATAGATTATAAACCAGGACTGAGACCAGAACTGAGACCGAGAGACCAGGCCGGGACCAGAGCGAGACCAGAGCGGGACCAGAGCGGGACCAGAGCGGGACCAGAGTGGACTCTGAGCCTCAGCTTCGAGCTCCGGCCCTGCCCTGGGCTCTGAGCCTCCGGTCTGGTCCCGGCCTGGTCTCGGTCTCAGTTCTGGTCTCAGTCCTGGTCTGGTCCTGGACCTGGATCAGTCCTGGTTCAGTCCGTTTGCGGTGCAAAATTTCACGTAAATGGAAAATGGCCTTTATCCGTTTTTTCCATTCTTCATTTAAACACAAAATCGAAAACTGACAAACCGAATCATTATCTATTTTTTCATTTTGATTTTGGAGACAAATAACGAAGAAAATAGTTGTTTTTTTTTCATTTTCTTATTTTTGGTTTTATATTGAAAAACGAACAAACGAATGATTCACAGATTCGTGGTCTGAACAGGAAACATCGGTGCTGATAGTTGAAGGTGTCGTTGTTCTCCCTGGAAACAGAGGCACGTCAGTCGGACCAATTTTGGTTCGTTTGTCGGTGTCCTGCAGATCTGGGACGTCTTCTTCAGCGGAAATATTTTTCAAAAGCACCCGGGGGGCATTATACGGGTCGATAATGTTTAATCGATTTAATTTTTCTATGTAAAGCTCAATGTCTTGTGAGTTAAAGTGAGCTGAGTTCTCCGATGGCTTGAAAACTTCGGCGGTGGCGCTACCCATTTTTACTGCCAAAATGACGGCCCGCCCACCGTGAGTATGAAAGGGAGTGTCTTGCTTAAAGGTTGTATGGAGGATTTTCCAAGGAACGAGAAATCCAGCGACTGTTTGTCCTTTTTCAAATGTTGCGCATGTGTGAAACCATCCCCCCCCTCCCCTACAGCTCCCTACGTAGAAAACACCTCCTCCCGCCTCCTCCTTACGCCAGAAACAGGTTTGTTTACAGCCGGTGCACTGCACATGACTTGTAAACAACTAACTACAGTGTTGGTTAGGCAAGACGGAGAAGTGAGGAGCGGGGGAGGGGTGTGCGGAGATTCCGTGCCCGG
This sequence comes from Boleophthalmus pectinirostris, assembly GCF_026225935.1. Taxonomy (NCBI): domain Eukaryota; kingdom Metazoa; phylum Chordata; class Actinopteri; order Gobiiformes; family Gobiidae; genus Boleophthalmus; species Boleophthalmus pectinirostris. The sequence continues at coordinate 37,249,619 of NW_026571190.1, read as the reverse complement.
AGAAGTGAGGAGCAGGGGGAAGAGCGGAACGGGCAGCGGGGAGAGGAGCAGGAAAGGGGTGCAGAGAAGGTTGCGCGGAGATTCAGTGCGAATGAACTAGCTACAACACGCAGCAGCAAGCGGACTCTTTCTTTGCCTTGAAAATTACGTTTTCAGACATAGGATATCGCTTTCGTGTCCTGAAAAACGTTTGTGTAGCTCTTGGAAATAAAGTACGTTTTCATAATAAGCAGAAGTTTCCTGTCCAGGAGTAATTTGTGGACCAGTGCGTCAGTCTTTAGACCCTGCGTCTGCTTCAGTCGCGCCATCGCTGGAATGAATCTTCAAGAATCACCTTAGTTTGGCTTCGCTATTTTGTGCGAACTGCGAGGAAGATATAGGTAAAAAAAAGCCGCTAAGAACTGTTGCGTTGGTGGAGTAAACAGCGTCTGTGCGTCTTGCGTCTGTGGACTGCGTGACAGTCGTACGTAAACCACGTACCGGCGGCGCAGGCAAGTCAGTTACGCTAGAAACGTAGGGAGTTTGATTGACAGCCTGTCAGCTCACAGATAACGAGGCAGTGTCGTTATCTATTGGCAAATGTTTAGCCCCACCACGTCCAGAGTTGATGAATTTTTATTCTCTTTTTTTTGGTCATCATAATTACAAGGCGACTGCATCTCTATAATCTATCATTGACAACTTGAAACAAAAAAAAAAAAATCCTCCATACAACCTTTAAGGACACCATGACAGTATTCATCTGTGGGAGCTGGACTCACGCCTCCAAACTGTGGGTAAGTGGAACTGAGCTACTGAGTTCATCATTTTAACTTTTACATAAAGGATTCATGATGTGATGCAGTAAACCTGGAGCCAATGGGACGCGGCGTTAAACCTGATGCCCTCCCCCGTCAGCTCAGACCTTGGAGTTCAGAAACAGTGGCGTCCTGACCCGCGGAGACAAACTGGTCGAAAGCGGGAGCGTCTGAATGGCCCTCCTCTGCGCGGGGGAGCTCTACATGAGGGACATGGTAAAGGGAGCGGAGACTCACTCAAGGCTACAGCCAAAAGGATGTTTAAACCTTAAACCCAAACCCACACTGAACACATTTTTAATTTATTTGCAAAACCTATATGTGGGTAAAAACAGGTCCCCATGACAAAAAACTTTATTATTAGATCAATAGTTTTAGGCAGTTTTGACAGTAACTTTGTTGAATTACTGTAATGTGTTGCTTTTTCCTGTAACGCAGTAATGTAACGGCATTACAAGGAAAAAAAAATTGTAATATTTTACTCGGTACAAATGTCAGAATTCTTTTTTAACCTGGATTGAAGTGGTGGGTTTTTTGTTTTTCTTCATACAAATTCGCTAAAATCATCATCGATATCAGCAGCGGTGAAACGGCATCGTTACGGTTCCGAGCGTCGGGACGGACCCGGAGGTGTGTCTGCGAAACGACCGACGCAGAACTCCACGCTCCACGGGGCCAAGCACAGCCGACGCCCGATTTACCTTTGTGGACGCCTGTTCCACGAGCTCAGGGTTCACTCAGGGGCGGCCCTAGATTCCAAATCCTAGTCCTGGTTTAGTCCTGGTTTAGACCTGGTTTAGACCTGGTTTAGTCCTGGTTTAGTCCTGGTTTAGACCTGGTTTAGTCCTGGTTTAGTAGTGGTTCAGTTCTGGTTTAGACCTGGTTTAGTCCTGGTTTAGACCTGGTTTAGTACTGGTTCAGTTCTAGTTTAGTCCTGGTTTAGTCCTGGTTTAGACCTGGTTTAGTACTGGTTCAGTTCTAGTTTAGTCCTGGTTTAGACCTGGTTTAGTACTGGTTCAGTTCTAGTTTAGTCCTGGTTTAGTCCTGGTTTAGACCTGGTTTAGTCCTGGTTCAGTTCTAGTTTAGTCCTGGTTTAGTCCTGGTTTAGACCTGGTTTAGTACTGGTTCAGTTCTGGTTTAGACCTGGTTTAGTCCTGGTTTAGACCTGGTTTAGTACTGGTTCAGTTCTGGTTTAGTCCTGGTTTAGTCCTGGTTCAGTCCTGGTTCAGTTCTAGTTTAGACCTGGTTTCGTCTTGGTTCAGTCCTGGTTTAGACCTGGTTTAGGCCTGGTTTAGACCTGGTTTAGACCTGGTTTAGACTGGTTCCCTGGTTTAGACCTGGTTTAGTCCTGGTTCCTGGTTAGACCTGGTTTTAGTCCTGGTTAGACCTGGTTTAGATGGTTTCTGGTTTAAACCTGGTTTAGTTGTGTTTTAGTCGTGTTTTAGTCCTGTTTTAGTCCTGGTTTAGTTCTGTTGGTTAGAGTATCTTAACGTGCTGTAATAGTCGTGCGATGTTTTGCATTTTAAACATTATAACGTAACAAACTACTTTAAAATGACAGAAACACGTCATAAATAAATAATACATGACAACAGTGATCGTAGGTGGAGTTTGATGAGTTTGAATTTTGTGTAATATAAAACCTTTAATCATTTTTATCTTATATCTTATCTTTTAGCTTATCATTCTCCAGGAAATAAATGTAGGTCAATGTAATGTTCACACAAAACACTGAAACCCAACGTGTGTGAGAGAGAAAGAAAGAGAGGAACAGAGGGAGAAAGATGGAAAGAGTGAGAGTGTGTGTGTGTCTAATGTGTGTGTGTGTGTTAAACTGCTTTCCACAAAAGCCGAGGCCTGAGGATGTACTAAATGTCACTGTATTCTTCTGTACTGAGTCTCCGGGGACGTGAGCTCCAACACCTGAGAAAATGAAAATCCTAAAGAACTTAAAGCTTCACTGTGTAACTTTCCATGTGCATTAAAATTATTCAAATAGTAAATAAACAAAACAAAAAAACCCTGATGTGAGGAAAGCCACAGGAGACGCTCATGTGTGATCTGTTGTCATGAGTCACACTGGATTTACAGCGGTGCTCTCGACCTGTAGGTGGCGCTCTTTCATGTGTACAACAAAATCATAAAAAAACAGATATTACAGGTCTTTACAGCTCTGACTCTCCCGTAATTCCACACATTGATTGTTGAGCGTGTCGAGGCGGTGATAAGCCTGAGATCAGCTGTCCCATTAAACCGAGCTTTAAATACAGAGAGCCTGAGGGCAGAGCGCAGGGCACACGGGGGCGACCCGGGCACAGCTGGTGGGCCTGGTAACTCCAAATGTCTGACAGAAACACGACCATCTGATCTTATCATGCTCCATACAGCAAATCTATTCAACACATTTAAACATGCTGTTACTGATATGTTTTGTAGAAAGTGTTTGTTTTCTTCTTCTGTGGCTGAACTTCATGTTTATCTTTGTGTGAAGTGAAGCACAGATCTGCTGTAAACCTGCTGATTAGAGGCGCTCTGTGAGGTCACAAAACAAATAACTGCCCCCTCCTCTCCTCCTCCTGCCCCTCTCCCTCCTCCCCCTCTCTCCTGTGCTGCGCTCTGGGGCCCCTCTCTGTCCCGGGCCCCTCTCGGCTGCAGGGCAGCACATGATAAGGTCAGGCCTCATAATGATGTCACATACCTTTAGGAGCCTCAGATCAATATTGAGGGAGGCGCTGTCGCTGACAGCCACTCAAATAAAGTCTGTCTGAGGCTGAGATTGTCTCTTGTGATAATATGAGAGGCTCTGGTGCTGCTGGGCACAGGTGAGGTCTTCATCTGCTCCAGACCAGCGCACATCCACACCAGGTCACCTCACTCACAGCTCTGGTCATTAGATTCATTAGAGACGAACACTAGAACTAAAGCACAGTTTTCAAAGAGGCACGTAAAAAAGAAAATACCTTAAATCTGGGGTGTCGAACTCATTTTGGTCCGGGGGCCGTATCCAACCTACTTTGATCCCAAAGGGGCCGGATCAGAAAACTCATGTCATATAAACCCCAAAAATAACAATAAGTTCAAATATTCGTGCAGAGAAACACAAATCTATTACAGAAATCTTTTTTAATTGATGAACTCTTTCTTATTATAATATTATAATATTATGAACAACCTGAAACTTGTTTGCAAATAGGAATAAGTCATTTTTTGGGGGGGAAAATCCTGCACTCGGCTCCACTTTTCTCATGTTGGACATTTTTCTGATGAGGGTGTCACGGTCAACAGTCAAAACGATCGTCCTTTAAGAGCGTTTGGAAAGAGACAAGTCTTCATTTGTGCTGCTCTGGTGGGAGGGGCCACGTACAGAGACGCTGGAGACGCTGCTGTGATAAACACCACAGAAAATTACCAATATTTTTAATAGAAAATATAATTCAAATATTTTAGTAGAAAATCACCCAAGGGCCACATTAAAGGTCTTGGAGGGCCGGATCTGGCCCCCGGGCCTTATGTTTGACACCTGTGCCTTAAAGGAACAAACTGGAATTTTGGACATAGGACCTCATTTCCTCGTGAGTCAGAGTGTTGGAGACGTGTGGAGACACTTTTTAAAATATTCCGTCCAGTCCTTGTATTTGCAGAGGTCGCTGGTGCTAGACTAGTGCATGTCAATGGCCATAGTTTATCCTGCCACTAAAAACAGTCTTACCCACTCCACAAAACACCCGAAACAAATCTATTATTACACCAGACTGTCCATGTGAATGTCTGTGTTGATAGAATCATTTTAGAAGTAAAATCAACCTTGCATTTGAAGGATTTATGTCTGAGCAGCAGCAGTGAGTTGTTCTTCCTGATAGAAAGCTCAGCAGCGGCGGATTGATATATGAGAAAATAGTCCCTCAACATGCGACGATTCATGCGATGCAAGATTAGTTTTACTTCAAACAACATCATTTGTCTCCAAAACCAAAATGAAAAAACATAACGATTCAGTTTTTTCAGTTTTTGATTTTGTGTTTCAATGAATAATGGAAAAAACGGGTAACGGCCGCTTCAGTGACTTAAACTGTGATGCAGGATTTTGAGCCGCATACTGACTGAACCAGGACTAAACCGTTTTCAGTCCTGGCCTGGTCTTGGTCTCAGTCCCGGTCTCAATCACGGTCTGGTCTTGGTTTAGTCTCGGCCTCAGTTCTGGTCTCAGTTCTGGTCTGGTCCCGGTCTGGTCCCAGTCTTAGTCCTGGTCTGGTGTCAGTCTCAGTGCTGGTCTGGTCTTGGTCTGGGCTCGGCCTCAGTCCTGGTCTCAGTCCCGGTCTGGTCTCGGTCTCAATCATGGTCTGGTCCTGGTCTGGTCCTGGCCTCAGTCCTGGTTTGGTCCCAGTCTCAGTCCCACTCTCAGTTCTAAACTGATCCCGGTCTCAGTCCCGGTCTCAGGTCTCAGTCCCGGTCTCACTCCCGGTCCTGTTCCCGGACTCAGTGCTTGTCTGGTCTCGGTCAAAGTCCTGTTCTCAGTCCCGGTCTGATCCCGGACCTGGTTCAGTCCTGGTTTAGTCCAGCCTCACAGTTTAAGTCACGTAAACTGAAAAACGAATTGATATCCCTTTTTTCATTTCGGTTTTGGAGACAAATAATGAGTAAAATTGCTGTTTTGGTTTTTTTTCCCCTCATTTTTGATTTTATTTTGAAAAACAATAAATGACGACTCTGTTGCTTGAATCTCTAAACCCTCAATATTCAATAACAAACGTCGACGCCTGGAGACCTGCTGCTGCTGCTGCTGCTGCTGCTGCTGCTGCTGCTGCTGCTGCTGCTGCTGCTGCTGCTGCTGCTGCTGCTGCTGCTGCTGCTGCTGCTGCTGCTGCTGCTGCTGCTGCTGCTGCTGCTGCTGCTGCTGCTGCTGGAGTCATGTGAGCAGATGAGAAGTTCCATGTGACAGATCTGAGCCTTTGACTGTGACACCGACATGAAGGACCGGAAAGAAGAACAGAACACACACACGCCCAGACCGGAGAAGAGCTGCACACGTGACGCTGATTAATGCTCCGGGAACATCTCCGAATTGTCCGACCTGGAAGAACGCTCCTCTTTCCCTCTCCCTCTCGCTCTCATTAGTTTGACTGTCCCGCGCAGTAATATATCGCATGTCACGAGCTTGTCTAATAGCGAGGTGCTAATTGACCCCCTTTCCCCTCTTCTCTAGTGCACAAATGAAAAGATTTCCTGGGTCGTGTGATGGAGCGTGTCACCATCTGATGCGACAAATGAAAAGGCCCCTCTCTGTCAGCCTGTCAGGGCATCTGGGCGCGGGATCATCGCCTCTAATGATCATTTTCACGGTGAAAACACTGAGTCGCTGCCAAACACGTTACTTAAGGAAGCGCCAGTGCTCGGATGGAGTGGATGAGACGCGTGTGAAGCTGTTTCCGCACTCGCAGGTCTCGCTTAGTTAGGATCGAGGGGGAGCTGTCAGGGGGGATGTACATGTGTATTTTCGTTTGTAACACGGCTTCTGCGTGTATCAACAATATTCAGAGCTTAAAACGAGCTCAAGTTTGTAGTTATGGATGGACAGAGGATAAATATAATAAAGGAACTTGTAAAGGAGAAAGTAAACAAAGACTGCAGCCTGAAGTGACCCAAATCAGATTTTTTTTGCCCCTATGTTCCTGTATCTGATCTTTAATGACAGTCTGAACGACACAGATCCGATTTTTTCAAATGCGACCCAGGACACTTGGATATGTGGTCCTAAAACTGATACATATCTGATCTTTTGACATGTGACTTCAGTCTGAACGGCCAAAGCGCATTGATCCACCTACACGTCAGGCTCGGAGTCTCGTCAATGGAGGGAAAGCAAGGTTAACACGTTTATTAATATTTGTATTCAGGACAAATTGGAGGGGTCTTATCAGAACTGAGCGGTTTCTGAAATGATTGCCAAAGAAATGGCCGAGCGCAGCTGCATGTGGTCCTGGCTCCACTGCCAATGAAAAAATATAAAGATTCTGTGAGCCAAATACAAGGAGACTAAAGACTCAAACAAACAAAGCGTGGATGTTGTGACCTGCCCATTTCACGAAGCCAAGCGTTTAGGTCGACTTCCATAAACACTGAACATGCTCGCTGTGAGTGACGTCGTCGTGTCCTCTAATGCTCATGCAGGACACTTTTGGGGTGTTTAATGTTCACACTGGAGTCACATACAAGTCACATTTAATTGGAAATGTGAACGACCTCGCAAAAAAATCTGATTTCACAAAAAAAATCCAAATTGAGCATTAAGCCCTGCAGTCTGGACGTAGCCTTACATTTAGTTCAGCATTGGAAATTTCATTTCACAGTCTGTGTGTGTTGAGGTTTGTGTAACGCAGTCAGGCAGGTTTGTGTAAGTGAAGTTCATTCCAGATTGTTGTGGACTGACTCTCATTGAAATCAAGCGGAAAATACAGAGCATCATGACGACTGTTTGATTCTGATAGGTTGAAGAGTCACAAATATAGAATTATAATAAAATCTGGAAGATGGCGTGGTGTTGTTTTCAGTAGCTTGTGCTCTTTGAGCCCAAAATTGAATTTTCTTTAGCATTACTTTCTCAGTCTGGGCGAGCTCCTCCCACCCGTGTGACGTCTGTAGTGTGTACGGTGTGGAGCGTTTGGACCAATCAGAGCGAGAGCTGCTACAGTGAAGCAAGCGCGGGGTCAGAGCGGAGCCAGGCTAAGTCTTACAAAGGCAACTTTTAGACACTTAGAGGTTTAAAACATTTTATAAGTTTATGTTCTGAAAATAGAAAAGAATCCCTACAAAATCTAAATTGTCAAAGTTGTGAATGCCCTGTCAGCCTGTGTGTGTGCGTGTGTGTGTGTGTGTGTGTGTGCGTGTGTGTGTGTGCGTGTGTGCGTGTGTGTGGTGTGTGTGTGTGTGTGTGTGTGCGTGTGTGTGTGTGTGTGTGTGGTGTGTGTGTGTGTGCGTGTGTGTGTGCGTGTGTGTGTGTGTGTGTGTGTGTGTGTGTGTGTGTGTGTGTGTGTGTGTGTGTGTGTGTGTGTGTGTGTGTGTGTGTGTGTGTGTGTGATGTGTGTGCGTGTGTGTGTGTGTGTGTGTGTGTGTGTGTGTGTGTGTGTTGTGTGTGTGTGTGTGTGTGTGTGTGTGTGTGTGTGTGTGCGTGTGTGTGTGTGTGTGTGTGTGTGTGTGTGTGTGTGTGTGTGTGTGTGTGTGTGTGTGCGTGTGTGTGTGTGTGTGTGTGTGTGTGTGTGTGTGTGTGTGTGTGTGTGTGTGTGTGTGTGCGTGTGCGTGTGTGTGTGTGTGTGAATGATGAGTGGCGAGTGGTTCCTTGTTGTAAAGTGCCTTGAAGGTGGAAAAGCGCTATAGAAAAGCTATAGATACAAATGTTGTGTGTTATGTCATGCTTTGGTTAAAACAAAAAATTCCCCAAAAATGTCAGTATCACCTGATACTGATACCGTAAGTATCAGGCCACTAGTCGGTCTCAAGTCAGGACACAGGGGGAACGGCTTATCTACTTTTTATTATATTATTTATTATATTATTATTTATCCATGATCACAACAGCACAAAAATCAAACTTTTGTTACATCGAGCTGAGGGAAAAGCGCAGACATCTTCGTGTCCAGAAATGCTTTATAAAACGCTTCCCTTCTGCATTTAAAAAAATAAATAAATAAAAATTCCGTATTGAAGTTAAAACAGGCTGAAGTACGAGTCCAATGATGAAACTATTATGTATGAAAACACACTCTTAGTCTGAAAAAAGAACCTAATAACATTGGCTGAAGTACGTCTGTTAGAATCGTCACGTTTGTTTTGGTTCGTTTGGTTTGTTTTCTTTTTTGGTCATTTTTATATAATCCTGTCAATCTTTTGGCATGAGTCTCAGAGTCTGTTTAATCCAGATTACGATGACCAAACGTGCCTAATTCCTCCAGGTTAAGTCCTTTACAATAACATCAAAATGTGACAGTGAGCCCTTCTAAACCTTATTATAACAATAGCAACCTGTGGTACATCAAAAAAAAAAGTCTATGCAATGCCAGAAAAGTTACTTAGCGCAGCTTTAAACTGATTAAAACACAGACGTACTCGAACCTGATACTTGTAGCTCGGGACCGCTGCACACTGAAGCATGTTACAGTTTGTAGCTTTAGCTCCAAACGCTCCCTGAATAACACTTTTTATGTTCCCAAACTAAACCTGACAAGTAAAAAAACACACGATATGTACAACGCCGCATACGTCAACTCCAACTCCTCTTCTGATTCCCCGGTGAGCGCCGATGAATAATTCGTGAGCGGGTGCGTGTAACTCCCCTCTCCGCCGTACGCAGACTCCGCCGCGACTCAAACACGATCCAAACACGGGTCCTCCACCGTCGCCGGTTACACACCTCCTCTCATTACTCGCAATCAGCCGGCCCATCCCCGCGCCGAACCCTAATGGTCGCTGGCGTCCTACCTGCTGACTTGGTGTGTAGAACTTTATAATTTATGCGCTGTGCCCGAGCTATTGACAAAAACGCAGTCCCGCTGATCAAAGGCAGAGTTCAGTACCGCGGACAGCGCCCCGAAGACAGGCCCTGTACGGATAACGATGTTCAAACGCCGGTCGATTTCACCGGGAGCGCAGAGGGTCCCCCGGCGTCCGTGGCGGGTAGGTGACAGGTGTCGAGTGGCCCCTCCCCTAACGCTCATCAGGCTAAACACAGAGGAAAAGACTGGCACTGGTTTGTTGTTTTTAACTTGTACAGTGCGCACAGTGTTGGGAAGGTGACTTTTAAAATGTAATCCCCTACAGATTACAGATTACACACCCCAAAATGTAGTTTGTAACAGTAATCCATTAAATTACTTAAAGTGAGTAATGTAATCTGAATACTTTGGATTACTTGATTTGCTGTAGAGAAGCAAAGACGAGGAAATCTTCACATAAGATGTTTTATCTGCTAAAGGAAAATAAAAAGCTCAGACTTTACTGAACCAAATTAAAAATATTATTGATAGAAGACGAAGAAACACGTCCACGCAGCAGGATTTAGTCCTGTTAAATTATGTTTTAGTCTTGGTTTTAGACCTGGTTTAGACATGGTTTTAGACCTGGTTTTAGACCTGGTTTTAGACATGGTTTTAGTCCTGGTTTAGACCTGTTAAATCCTGTTTATTCCTGTTTTATTCCTGTTTTAGTCTTGGTTTTAGACCTGGTTTTAGACCTGGTTTAGACCTGGTTTTAGTCCTGGTTTAGACCTAGACCTGGTTTAGACCTGGTTTAGACCTGGTTTAGTCCTGTTTAGACCTGGTTTAGACCTGTTAAATCCTGTTTATTCCTGTTTTAGTCCTGTTTTAGATCCTGTTTTAGTCCTGTTTTAGTCCTGGTTTTTAGAACCGGTTTAGACCTGGTTTAGATCTAGTTTAGATCTAGTTTAGACCTGGTTTTAGTCCTGGTTTAGTCCTGGTTTAGACCTGGTTTAGACCTGGTTTAGACCTGTTTTAGTCCTGGTTTAGACCTTGGTTTTAGACTTGTTTTAGACCTGGTTTAGACCTGGTTTTAGATCTAGTTTAGATCTGGTTTTAGTCCTGGTTTAGATCTAGTTTAGATGATTTAGTCCTGGTTTAGTTTCCGGCATCGAGTGGAATTATGGAGAAAAAAGAAAAAGGGTGGGGGGGGATATAGACCAAAATGTGAAAACAGGAAAATAATCCATTTATTTCAACAAAGTAACTGTTAGTTTAGTTTGGTCGAATACGTTTCGCATCGAAGTTGCTCAGAACTGAAGAAGCGGCTTGGATGATCATTCAGCCAAAATAAATGTTTGTCCAGTTTCTTTGGCCTCCAAGAAAAAAAACACAGTTGATGCTGCAGGTTAAAAATTACAGGTCAAATTTGTCCAAAACACTTTTAAAAAGAATGAGAGAGATGACGAAAGAGAGAGAAGAAGAAGAAGAGNGAGGAAAAGACTGGCACTGGTTTGTTGTTTTTAACTTGTACAGTGCGCACAGTGTTGGGAAGGTGACTTTTAAAATGTAATCCCCTACAGATTACAGATTACACACCCCAAAATGTAGTTTGTAACGGAATCCATTAAATTACTTAAAGTGAGTAATGTAATCTGAATACTTTGGATTACTTGATTTGCTGTAGAGAAGCAAAGACGAGGAAATCTTCACATAAGATGTTTTATCTGCTAAAGGAAAATAAAAAGCTCAGACTTTACTGAACCAAATTAAAAATATTATTGATGGAAGACGAAGAAACACGTCCACGCAGCAGGATTTAGTCCCGTTAAATTATGTTTTAGTCCTGGTTTAGACTGGTTTAGACCTGGTTTAGACCTGGTTTTAGGTTTAGACCTGGTTTTAGACCTGGTTTTAGACCTGTTTTAGACCTGTTAACCTGGTTTATCCTGTTTATTCCTGTTTTATTCCTGTTTTAGTCTTGGTTTTAGACCTGGTTTAGACCTGGTTTTAGACCTGGTTTAGACCTGGTTTAGACCTGGTTTTAGACCTGGTTTAGACCTGGTTTAGACCTGGTTTAGACCTGGTTTAGACCTGGTTTTAGTCCTGGTTTAGACCTGTTAAATCCTGTTTATTCCTGTTTTAGTCCTGTTTTAGTCTTGGTTTTAGACCTGTTTTAGTCCTGGTTTTAGAACCGGTTTAGACCTGGTTTAGATCCTAGTTTAGATCCTAGTTTACTCCTGGTTTAGTCCTGGTTTAGTCCTGGTTTAGACCTGGTTTAGACCTGGTTTTAGACTTGTTTTAGACCTGGTTTAGACCTGGTTTTAGACTTGTTTTAGTCCTGGTTTAGACCTGGTTTAGATCTAGTTTAGACTGGTTTTAGTCCTGGTTTAGATCTAGTTTAGACCTGATTTAGTCCTGGTTTAGTTTCCGGCATGGAGTGGAATTATGGAGAAAAAAGAAAAAGGGGGGGGGGGGATATAGACCAAAATGTGAAAACAGGAAAATAATCCATTTATTTCAACAAAGTAACTGTTAGTTTAGTTTGGTCGAATACGTTTCGCATCGAAGTTGCTCAGAACTGAAGAAGCGGCTTGGATGATCATTCAGCCAAAATAAATGTTTGTCCAGTTTCTTTGGCCTCCAAGAAAAAAACACAGTTGATGCTGCAGGTTAAAAATTACAGGTCAAATTTGTCCAAAACACTTTTAAAAAGAATGAGAGAGATGACGAAAGAGAGAGAAGAAGAAGAGAGAGCAATAAAATAATGAGAGTTTTAGAGGGAGGGGTAATAAACAATGAGAAACAGAGAGAGAGAGAGAGAGAGAGGGTAATAAAAAGAATGAAAAAGTTTTAGAGAGGCAGAGAGAGAGAGAAAGACAGAGTAATAAAAGAGTGGGACGGTTTTAGAGAGAGAAGGGAGATTAAAAAAAATGAAAGAATTTGAGAGAAAGAGAGAGACAGAAGAAGAGTGCAATAAACAAATGCGAAAGTTGTAGAGAGAGAGAGAAAGAGAGAGTGAAATAAATTGACTTTGGAGAGAGTTATTAAAGAAAGAGAGAGAAAGAGAGAGAGAGAGAGAGAGACAGAGTAATAAACAAATGAGAAAGTTTTAAAGAAAGACAGAGAGAGAGAGAGAGAGTGTGTAATAAAATGACTGATCGAGTTCTGGAGAGAGTTTTAGAGCGAGGAGAAAGAGAGAAAAGTTTTAAAGGGTGTATAAATAAGGGAGTATAAAGAATGAGAGTTTCAGAGGCTGAGAGAGAGAGAGAGGGAGCAGAGAGAGAAAAAGAAAGAGAGAGAGAGTAATAAACAAATGAGAAAGTTTTAGAGAGAAGAGAGAGAGAGAGAGAATGTGTGTAATAAAATGAATGAGAGTTCCAGAGAGTATTAAAGAAAGAGAGAGAAAGACAGAGAGAGAGAGGAAGAGTGAAACAAACAAATGAGAAAGTTTTAGAGAGCAGAGACAGAGAGAGAGAATGTGTGTAATAAAATGATAAGTAAGTTTTGGAGAGGGTTTTAAAGAAAGAGAGAAAGAGAGACGAGAGAAGAGAGAGAAAAATGAAAAAGAGAGAGAGACAGAGAGAGAATGATAAAATGAATGAGCGAGTTTTGGAGAGAGTTTTAAAGAAAGAGAGAGACAGAGAAAGAGAGAGACAGAGAAAGAAAGAGAGAGAGTAATGAACAAATGAGAAAGTTTTAGAGAGAGAGAATGTGTGTAATAAAATGAATGAGCGAGTTCTGGAGATAGTTTAAAAGAAAGAGAGAGACAGAGAGAAAGAGAAAGACAGAGAGAAAGAGAAAGACAGAGTAATAAAAGAGTGGGACGGTTTTAGAGAGAGAAGGGAGATAAAAAAAATGAAAGAATTTGAGAGAAAGAGAGAGACAGAAGAAGAGTGCAATAGACAAATGCGAAAGTTGTAGAGAGAGAGAGAGAAAGAGAGAGTAATAAATTGACTTTGGAGAGAGTTATTAAAGAAAGAGAGAGAAAGAGAGAGAAAGAGAGAGACAGAGAGAGAGACAGAGTAATAAACAAATGAGAAAGTTTTAAAGAAAGACAGCGAGAGAGAGAGAGTGTGTAATAAAATGACTGATCGAGTTCTGGAGAGAGTTTTAGAGCGAGGAGAAAGAGAGAAAGACAGAGAGAGAGAGAGACAGAGGAAGAGTGCAACAAACAAATGAGAAAGTTTTACAGAGAGACAGAGGACAGAGAGAGAGAGAATGTGTGTAATAAAATGGATAAGTAAGTTTTGGAGAGGGTTTTAAAGAAAGAGAGAAAGAGAGGGACAGAGAGAGAGAGAGAGAGTCAGAGAAAAAGAGAGAGAGACCGGGAGAGAGAAAGAGAGACAGAGAGAGAGAATGTGTAATAAAATGGATGAGCAAGTTTTGGAGAGAGTATTAAGAAAGAGAAAGAGAGGACAGAGGAAGAGAGCAACAAACAAATGAGAAAGTTTTAGAGAGAGACAGAGGGCAGAGAGAGAGAGAGAATGTGTGTAATAAAATGGATAAGTAAGTTTTGGAGAGGGTTTTAAAGAAAGAGAGAAAGAAAGAGAGCGATATAGAAAGAGAGAGACAGAGAGAGAGTCAGAGAAAAAGAGAGAGAGAGAGAGAGCAGGAAAGAGAGAGAATGTGTAATAAAAATGGATGAGCAAGTTTTGGAGAGAGTTTTAAGAAAGAGAAAGAGAGAGAGACAGAGGAAGAGTGCAATAAACAAATGAGAAACTTTTTAGAGAGAGAGAGAGAGAGAGAAGGTGTGTAATAAAATGAAAGAGAGAAAGTTTTAAAGGGTGAGTATAAAGAATGAGAGTTTTAGAGGGTGAGAGAGAAAGAGGAAGAGAGAGAGAGTAATAAACAATAATAAAATGTGTGTAATAAAATGAATGAGTGAGTTCTGGAGAGTATTAAAGAAAGAGAGAAAGAGGGAGACACACACACATACACAGAGAGAGAGAGAGAGAGTAATAAACAAATGAGAAAGTTGTAGAGAGACACAGAAGACAGAGAGAGAGAATGTGTGTAATAAAATGGATGAGCAAGTTTTGGAGAGAGTTTTAAAGAAAGAGAAAGACAGAGAGAGAGAGAAAGACAGGCAGACAGAGAGAGTAATAAACAAATGAGAAAGTTTTAGAGAGAGACAGAGAGAGAGAGTGTAATAAAATGACTGATCGAGTTCTGGAGAGAGTTTTAGAGCGAGGAAAAGAAAGTTTTAAAGGGTGAGTATAAAAAAGAGAGTTTTAGAGGGTGAGAGAGAGGGTAATAAAAAGAAGAGGGAAGAGATTTAGAAAACTAAGCGATGAGGAGAAAAAGAGAAGAGAGTAATGAACAAACGAGAAAGTTTTAGAGAGAACAGAGGACAGAGAGAGAACAGGGAGAGAAAAGATAGGAGACAGAAAGTAATAAAAAAAGAGAATGGAAGAGAAAAAAAAAAAAGGAAAAAAATGAATGAAAAGTTTTAAGAGAAGGGAGAAGGAAGATAAATAAAAGTGGTTTTTTTAGAGAGAGAGGGAGGTAAAAAAATGAAGAATTTGAGAGAAAGAGAGACACAGGAAAGAGGGACAGGGAGAGACAGAAGAGAGAGAGGAGAGAGAGAGTAATAAACAAATGAGAAAGTTTAAAGAGAAACAGAGAAGAGAGAGAGAAAATGTGTAAAAATGACGAGCAAGTTTTGGAGAGAGTTTTAAAGAAAGAGAGAGACAGAGAAAGAGAGAGAGAAAGAGAGAAAGACACAAAGAGATAGAGAGTAATAAAAAAATGAGATATTTTAAGAGATTATTAAAGAAAGAGAGAAAGAGAGAGAGAGACAGAAACAGAGAGAGAGAATGTGTAATAAACTGGCATGAGCAAGTTTTGAGAGGTATTAAGAAAGAGAGAAGAGAGACAGAGAGAGAGGGTCAGAGAAAAAGAGGAGACAGAGAGAGAGAGTCAGAGAAAGAGAGGAGAGAGACAGAGAGAGAAATGTGTAATAAAACGGATGAGCAAGTTTTGGAGAGAGATTAAAGAAAGAGAGAAGACAGAGAGACAGAAGAGAGAGAGTCGAGAAAAAGAGAGAGAAAGAGAGAGAGAGAGTCAGAGAAAAAGAGAGAGAGAGAAGAGAGAGAGAATGTGTAATAAACGGAGAGCAAGTTTGGAGAGAGATTAAAGAAGAGAGAGAGAGACGAGGAAAGTGCAATAAAAATGAGAAACTTTTAGAGAGAGACAGAGAGAGAGAGAAGGTGTGTAATAAAATGATAGAGAGAAAGTTCTAAAGGGTGAGTATAAAGAATGAGAGTTTTAGAGGGTGAGAGAGAGAGAGTAATAAAAAGAAGAGAGTTTTAGAAAGCGCGCGAGAGAGAGAGAGCGTTTTAAAGCGCGAAAGGAGTGGGGTAAAAAGAATGAGAGTTGAATGAGAATGAGAGAGTAATAAAAAGAAGAAGAAGAGAGTTTTAGAAAGAAAGAGAGAGAAAGTAATAAACAAATGAGAAAGGTTTACAGAGAGACTGTGTAATAAATGACTGAGCGAATTCTAGAGAGTTTTAAAGAAAGAAAGAGACAGAGAAAGTTTAGAGAGAAACAGAAGACAGAGAGAGAGAATATATGTTAATAAAATGGAGAGAGATTAAAGAAAGAGAAAGACGAAAGAGAGAGAGAAGACAGAAAGAGAGAGAGTAATAACAAGTGAGTAAGTTTTTTTTAGAGAGAGCGCAGACAGGAGAGAGAGAATGTGTAATAAAATGGATGAGCAAGTTTTGGAGGAGTATTAAGAAAAGACAGAGGAAGAGAGCAGAGAGTTTTAGAGAGAGAGAGGTGTGTGTAATAAAATGGATAGTAAGTTTTGGGAGTTTTTAGAAAGAGAGAAGAGAGAAAGATGAGGAAGAGAGAGGAGAGAAGGAGAGGAAATACACAACATGAAGAGAGACAGTTAAGAGAAGACAGAGAGGAGAGAGAGAGAGAGAGAGAACAGAGAAGGAGAGAGAGACGAGTGTGTTAAAAAAGGATAAGTAAGTTTTGGAGAGGGTTTTAAGAAAGAGAGAGAGGCGATAGAAGGGAGACGAGAGAGAGTCAGAGAAAAAGAGAGAGAGACAGGGAGAGAGAATGTGTGATAAAATGGATGAGCAAGTTTTGGAGAGAGTTTTAAGAAAGA